>NC_089807.1:4684474-4779333 GCF_029633855.1 Hoplias malabaricus | reverse complement strand
TCCCAAACACACACACACACACACACACTTACTTTGGTGGGGAGGGGGTCTCTCTGTACCCCAGTAACAGGTCTGATTGGAAAGCGCGTCGCCCCCGGCAACCAATCCCCCACCAGCGCCATGCAGGCCGTTACCACGGCACCATGGGGCAGGGGGTAGAAGGGATGATTCGGTCTGTGGATATTGTGTGTGTGTGTGTGTGTGTGTGCTGGGGGAGGGTTGAGGTTGAGCATTAAAATCTGAAGAAAGGATGAAAACGTATCCATGTCACACACAATGATCACACTCAGTACACAACACCCCCCTCAAAACACCCAGATTTATGAGTATGAATATAAGGAAAATGACAGACGAAATTAAACGGGCAGTCCTCTATTTCCTTATACTCTCTCTCTCTCTCTCTCTCTCTCTCTCTCTCTCTCTCTCTCCCTCTCATTTGCTTTTTTCTCTTTGTCTATATCTCCCTCTCATGCTTCCTTTCTATTGCTATTTGTCTGTCTTTCTACCCTTCTGTACAATCATAAAATGTGAAAGTATGTACTTAATTCTGATGGTGATATTTGTCTCATTGTTAAACGCACGCCTGTTAAACAGCTGTTGTTAAGATGCTTCCAAATGTGCTATCTCTCTCTCTCTCTCTCTCTCTCTCTCTCTCTCTCTCTCTCTCTCTCTCTCTCTCTCCCTCTCTCTCTCATCCTCCTGCATGTCTCCTGCAGCCTGGCTCTCTTCATGGAAGAGCTGACACACTTTTGCATTCCTGTCACTGTGTGTGTGTGTGTGTGTGTGAGAGAGAGAGAGAGAGAGAGAGAGTGAGACAGAGAGAGAGACAAAGAGCACGAGGAAGAGAGAGAGCGAGAGAGAGAGAGAGAGCGAGAGAGAGAGAGAGAGAGAGAGAGAGAGAGCGCTTGTTGGATGCTTATGTTTGAGGCCAGCTGTCCCCCCAGCATCCAAAAAGCCTGGTTTTTGGAGATTACCTTCATGAACCAGTTTTCCTGCTTACTGGAATGAGATTAACAGCTGTATGTGTATGTGTGTGTGTGTGTGTGTGTGTGTGTGTATGTTGTGTGTGAGAGAGAGAGAGAGAGAAAGACAGACATGCAGTGAGGGAGAGGAAGAGAGAGAATGTCTGGGCAAGAAAAAAGAGGAAACAAAGAAGACAGAGTGAGTTTCTTTCACTCACTCTCTGGCGCTCCTCTTGCCGCCATTTTGCCCCTTCACGCTCGCATGTTCGCCCTATTCGGGTATCCATGGTGATGGGCTTGTCTCCGGCACACTGTAACCATAGTAACCACACAGGGGGGTTCGTCCGCGGTCTTGGTGGCGACGGCTGATGCATCCCCCCTGCTTTTATAGGGGAGGAGGGGAGGGCAACGGGTTCAAACACATGTACTCACACACTCTCACTGCACACAGTTTCACTTGGGTTACAGTGGGCTGCTGAGTAACAAGGACAAGTCAAGACACACGCAACACACACACATTTCTCAACACGGGCCATTGTATGCAGCAATGCATGAAATTCACTGAATGAAAACATTTATTGTTAACATATAAGTACAATGAAATTTGATTAATATCCTGAAAATACACAAGGAATCGGAATAAATCTTTGTGCCTAAAGGATACAGCTGAAAACCTCATGTGAATGCGTGAGGACTTCAATCCCTTAGACACCACTGCGTTAAAAGACGACTCTCATGATCGTAATTAAAAAACACTTTTTACAAAATTCTGAGGATGTTTTCCCATCATTTGCTGCTCTTCCATCTGTTTGTGCTTGAAACCGGTCTGTTTTAAGAAGCCCCAGTGTAAATTAGTTAAAAAAACAAAAGCCGTGTTGGTCTGTGAGGCTGTGATTCTAGGAAGAGGAAATGCATCTGTTTTTTTATTTATTTTTCCTGTTTGTTTGTTTGCTTGTATTTTTTTTATCAGTGAGAACACCAAGCATTCAAAAAGCACGAACCGATACTGCTCTATTCCTGCTCCATAGGAGGGTAACACTGACTTTCACTTAAGGTGGAATCATCTCCAAACTCGGGAGACGGCCAACTGCGTTATTGGAAGTGCTACAAACCTAAAACATTCAAGTTACGAGTGAGTTTTTGTGGTAAATCAAACAGTGAATAAAAAGGTACAGACAATTTACACTTCAGATACAGGGGTTGGACAATGAAAGTGAAACACCTGGTTTTAGACCACAATAATTTATTAGTATGGTGTAGGGCCTCCTTTTGCAGCCGATACAGCGTCAGTTCGTCTTGGGAATGACATACACAAGTCCTGCACAGTGGTCAGAGGGATTTGAAGCCATTCTTCTTGCAGGATAGTGGCCAGGTCTCTACGTGATGCTGGTGGAGGAAAACGTTTCCTGACTCGCTCCTCCAAAACACCCCAAAGTGGCTCAATAATATTTAGATCTGGTGACTGTGCAGGCCATGGGAGATGTTCAACTTCACTTTTATGTTCATCAAACCAGTCTTTCACCAGTCTCGCTGTGTGTATTGGTGCATTGTCGTCCTGATACACGGCACCGCCTTCAGGACACAATGTTTGAACCATTGGATGCACATGGTCTTACTGGTGCAATGTGGAGTTAATGAAGATTGTCCACCAGGCTGCTCCAATTTAGCCATGAAACCTCCCACACTACAATGACAGGTGTTTCACTTTCATTGTCTAACCCCTGTACATTCAAACAACAGTCATTTTTCTTTTAAAACATAAGGTTCCACCTTAAAAGGAAGATATTAAACGTAAACAATCCCAATTCCACAATCAATACATTAGGTCAGGAACATTTTCATGAATTGCCTTCAGTAAGCAGCATACATGACCAACCAGAGCTTCCGGTCCTCACTCCTCACTGCTGGGTGCCTCATATTTGAACTAAACAGACACTCGTTTTCAACAGACTCTGAATCCGTTTTTGTGTGAACATGGTACTTTTACACAAAGGTTACCATTAACAATGGCGCAACATACGTGGCCTTCTAGATGACTTCTTCTGTAAGGATTATGTGCTGTATATACAGGGGTTGGACAATGAAACTGAAACACCTGTCATTGTAGTGTGGGAGGTTTCATGGCTAAATTGGAGCAACCTGGTGGACAATCTTCATTAATTACACATTGCACCAGTAAGAGCAGAGTGTGAAGGGTTAATTAGCAGAGGGTAAGAGCACAGTTTTGCTCAAAATATTGCAATGTACACAACATTATGCGTGACACACCAGAATTCAAAAGAGGACAGATTGTTGGTGCACGTCTTGCTGGCGCATCTGTGACCAAGACAGCAAGTCTTTGTGATGTATCAAGAGCCACGGTATCCAGGGTAATGTCAGCGTACCACCAAGAAGACGAAACACATCCAACAGAATTAACTGTGGACACAGGAGGACGCTGTCTGAGAGGGATGTTCGGGTGCTGACCCGGATTGTATCTAAAAAAACTAAACCACAGCTGCCCAAATCACGGCAGAATTAAACGTGCACCTCAACTCTCCTGTCCGTCGGGAGCTCCACAGGGTCAATACACACGGCCGGGCTGCTGTAGCCAAACCTTTGGTCACTCATGCCAATGCCAAACGTCGGTTTCAATGGTGCAAGGAGCGCAAATCTTGGGCTGTGGACAATGTGAAACATGTATTGTTCTCTGATGAGTCCACCTTTACTGTTTTCCCCACATCCGGGAGAGTTACGGTGTGGTGAAGCCCCAAAGAAGCGTACCACCAGACTGTTGCATGCCCAGAGTGAAGCATGGGCGTGGATCAGTGATGGTTTGGGCTGCCGTATCATGGCATTCCCTTGGCCCAATACTTGTGCTACATGGGCACGTCACTGCCAAGGACTACCGAATCATTCTGGAGGACCATGTGCATCCAATGGTTCAAACATTGTGTCCAGAAAGCTGTGCCGTGTATCAGGACGACAACGCACCAATACACACAGCAAGACTGGTGAAAGATTGGTTTGATGAACATGAAAGTGAAGTTGAACATCTCCCATGGCCTGCACAGTCACCAGATCTAAATATTATTGAGCCACTTTGGGGTGTTTTGGAGGAGCGAGTCAGGAAACGTTTTCCTCCACCAGCATCACGTAGAGACCTGGCCACTATCCTGCAAGAAGAATGGCTTCAAATTCCTCTGACCACTGTGCAGGACTTGTGTATGTCATTCCCAAGACGAACTGACGCTGTATCGGCCACAAAAGGAGGCCCTACACCGTACTAATAAATTATTGTGGTCTAAAACCAGGTGTTTCACTTTCATTGTCCAACCCCTGTATTTCAACATGACATTGCTAAGCTACATTCTGCATGCCTGTGGCACAACAGAGTGGATTCAAGAGTGCCTTCGATGTAGTCCTGAAGTTACATTGCATAGTGCTGACTTTCAAAAGGCACATATGTGAGCTGTGATGTATCATGAGCTCTTCTGGGAACTCTGTCATCTGTTACTGACTCAGCAGGGAAAGTGGACGAGATCTGAGCAAGTGTGGTCAGATCAGAAAAGGTTTTGTCCTCTGGTTTATATGGAGTGGTTTGTTTGTTTCAGATGGCTGAAAGCACATGGCTGGCCTCGGTGTCCTTGGAGATGCTGGCGTGGCCTCGGTGGCCGAACACTGACCGCAAGAGGCCAGTTGGCTGCAGTTCTGTAGTGTGTCTTTTGATCTTTTAAAAGGCCTGAATCATGAGAAAGCCATTTTTCCTCACCGTCATCTAGACTGATGTAAATGGAGTTCATACACTGAGACTAAGCCGGGAACACAGCCTGTTTTGAAGCCACCCGGTTTGTGATGTCACAGCCCTGAGCATATTTAAAGCCTGTGGAAAAGTTGATGTCACTTGTTTAATTTCAAGGAGGATCCTGAGTAGCAGAAGATGCAATGGCCAGGATTTAAAATAAGAAAAAAGGGAACATAAGGGGCCTTACAGTGGTCCAGCCGTGAGTGTTCTATGGGCTTTAGTATGAATTCGATGTTTGTGCTGTTCTTTAAGAACACATCATTGTCTGGAGAAAGATATTCTCTTATTCCTCAAGAGGTGAGTTAAAGCTATAAGTCCCCTTCACCCTGTTCTTCAGTAGTCAGGACCCCCACATGACCACCAGACAGCGGGTACGATTTGGGTGGTGGATCATTCTCAACTACAGTGGCCACTTCTATGACCCAAAGAGGTTAACGTTTTCTCAGTACGAAAAACTGGCCTCATGTTAAACGTTTTATTTTTATTATCCATTCCATCCATTATCTGTAAGCGCTTATCCAATTCAGGGTCGTGGTGGGTCCAGAGCCTACCTGGAATCATTGGGCGCAAGGTGGGAACACACCCTTGAGGGGGCGCCAGTCCTTCACAGGGCGACACAGACTCACACATTTATTCATTCACACACTCACACCTATGGACACTTTTGAGTCGCCAATCCACCTACCAACGTGTGATTTTGGACTGTGGGAGGAAACCGTAGCACCCAGAGGAAACCCACGCAGACACAGGGAGAACACACCACACTCCTTACAGACAGTCACCCGGAGGAAACCCACGCAGACACAGGGAGAACACGCCACACTCCTCACAGACAGTCACCCGAAGGAAACCCACGCAGACACAGGGAGAACACACCACACTCCTCACAGACAGTCACCCGGAGCCGGAATTGAACCCACAACCTCCAGGTCCCTGGAGCTGTGTGACTGCGACACTACCTGCTGCACCACCGTGCCGCCCTATGGATGATGTTGACAGATTGAATTATTTCATGGGGCAAGGCGTATGAAATAATATATAAATACTTAAATAATTAATTCAATGGTTACAATAAAAAAAATGAATGCACTTTTAAATCATGATTAAATAAATCACAAAAAGCTTTTATTTCAAATTTTAATTATTAAATGAAACATTTAATTTATGAATTCTCCTTTTAATTAATTATTTCTTTATTCATATAATTAAATAGTATTGTCACAAAAAACCCTCCATAGATGTCTAGGTATCAGAGGCCATTTACATACATTTGCATACATCAATTATTAGTGCACAGTACTGAAAACAGCCTGCTGGATTTGAAAGGTTAAGGAGTTGTAGGAAAATGGTCACGTGGCGATGAACTGCGCCTGTTTTTGGTGCAGAGAACCACACACAGATAAGTGGAATTCAAGGGGCAGAGTTCTTTAATTCTCTCTCTCTTTCTCTCTCTCTTTCTCTCTCTCTCTCTCTCTCTGTGCATGGACTCCCAACAGGAGGTGAAAATCCTCAAATCAGTTTCTGTGTCGTCTGCTGCTGGCTCGCCCCTCTCTCCCAGCGCTGCGCTGCAACTCTAATTGAAAGAGCGTCTGGCGTAACTACAGCTATTGTAGGAGGAGTAATCAAACATTCATGAGGCAGGGATCTGGGGGAAAAGACGGAATCTAGGTCACGGATTCACTGACGAGACCGCCAAGCTGCTTCAGCGACTTTGTCTTTTCCCTCTCCCTCTCTCTCCCTCTCTCTCTCTCTTTTCCCTTGTCTGCACCCTCTCGTCTCTCTCCCCTTCCCAGCTTCAAAAATCAAATCTCTCATCTGTGTCTTCAACGGACAAATGACCAAATGATTTACAATGACCACACAAGTATTAAAGCGATAGTAATCACACGCTGTGAGACACCGTTACAAACGAGTCAGTTCAGTTACATTCAGGTTCAGTGACATGAACTGAAATGGGACACGTGAGCCTAGGATCGTCTGCTCAATGCCATGTGTCCCCAAGAGGGGTATAAATCCCCTCCCCAGCACTAGGCTGAGAAGCATTATTTACTACCTTAGGCATGAGCTGGAGTACAGCAGTACTGACCTCACTAACACTCTCAAGGCTGAATGCAATCAAGTCTTCACAACAATGTTCCAACGTTGAGTGTAAAGCATTCTCAGAAGAGTAGAAATAGTTAATGCAGCAAACAAGGGCCAAATATTACTAATAATTACATTAATAATGAAAGATTATGTCTAAATTAATGGCCTGTAATCTACATTCTTCATGCAGCTCCCACTTCATTTACAAGGTTGTCTGACCATATGGACGTTTGATCAGGTCTTGTTCATTACTGGCGTCGGAGGTGGGGTCTGCGTTGGGGGACAGTTGGATGTAGCAGTGCATTCTGACTGTTTGCTAAAGGAGTAACTGTCGTATGTGTTTTGTGTAAATATGTAACCATCCTGTTAGCCGTGTTAAAACCAGTGCTTTTTGGTTGAATGCACCATTGCACAAAATGGCCGACAGTAAACAAAATAGATGATGGTACACACAGTTAGCATTACAAACCGGCATCAGTGCACAATTTTTAATGGACTCAAAGTATCCCGCAGTGCAGCGTACAATAAGTAGCGTACAAATTATGTATCCAAGCTGATAATGGATATTTATAATACACTTGTGCAGGTAAGCAGCTTTCAGAACACAATAACCCACAGTCGCTGCCAGAAGGATGGCTTTAATGCAATATATATTATTAGGCACTTTGTGAAATGGCAGGTTCAGGCACTTCTCGTCAGAGCAGTTAGACTCTTAGAGTGGTTTATAATGTTTATGTAACGGAACCCACATGAGGTAGTTTCAGAAGTCATTCACCACTCTCCTGCACTATATAGTGAGTAATGAAGGGAATAGTGAGAGATGCTTGTAGCCCTTCTTCATGCACATAATAAAGAGAATGCTTGTATTTAGTGAAACAGTGGCACCAGTGAATGGGAGCTCACTTTTAGTGGTTTTCTATTGCGTGGAACCTGGACTCGGCACGGCTCTTTTGCTTTTTCAACGGGCCAAATCTGGTCCCTGGAACCAGGTGAGTTTTCAGTCCCGGCTCGCTCCGGGTTCCAATCGTGCCGAGTAGGTGCTAAATGATGATGTGATGATTTTGATCGGACTCAACAGCAGTGTCAGGCTAGTGCAAAACACACCGTAAAGGGAGAGCAGTCACAACCAAAAAGGGCAATCGAAAGAATTCTAAGGTACAGGCCGAGGTCAAAAACACTAGCAGTCCGGATCCAAAACAAGGTCCGTAAACAAGGTTCGCTCAGTAAGTAACAGAAGAGTTAGCAATACTTCGCAAGTGGCAGATGCCAAAGCCTGGGTTTATATACTAACTGAATAATTATGTCCAGATACAAAACAGCTGTGACTTAACTCAGGCGACCCAGAGCGCACCAAAGAGTTCCCATTGGTTGATGGAGTCATGTGACCATCCGCTGAACCATGGGAACTGAAGTCCCCAGAGTAAGTCACAGACTCAAGTGGCAATGTGGCGTGAAGTGAGGGAGGAAGTGAGGCGTCCACAGAGACAGGTGTGACAGGCAGCTCATAACTCTACCTTGAGGTGTTTTGAAGAGATTTAAATGCTCCTTGAGCCGATGGCAGATGAAAATGTCCAGTGAACGCTGAATGTGCTACAAGTAAAACTGATCTGCGAGAACTTTACCATCACCGTTGTTGTGGTTTTAAAAGCCAGCGATTCCTTTTAGAGACTCAATTTTGGGGATCTGTGCCACTGGAAAAGCAACAAGCTTTAAGCTAGTCGTGTCGTGTAGAGCCAGACCCATGCAGTGGAAAAGCACCAGTATTTAACGTAACACAACTATGAATTATGATGAAGCAATGAAGGAGAAGTACTACACCGAATACAAAGTTTGTGGACATCTTCACCCTGGGAGAAGTCTTCTGAAAGGTCAGTTTTCAGTGAATGTAAATGCAGTGTGAATGAAAGGCCAATGTATATAGAAAGCCCAGGTTTATGTGTGCACAAGACCTAATAATAGTAATCCCATGGGAAAAGTTTACACACAGTGTATGAGTGTGTACTACATATCACATTCAGACATTAATCTTTTGGAAAATATGAGTTTGTAAGTGTTATAACCATGTTTATAATAAACTAGAAGCAAGTCTATAAAGTTTTATGGGAGTGTAAGAGTCTGCGGTGATTTATTAGTGCTGTAAAGGTCTTTCATAAAGACTATGTTCTTGCAGCTTTGAGTTATGAAGTAATATAATATGGTTCGTAAGCAATTAGTCCATATGCAGACCCTCATATTACGTACTGAGCTTTTGAAATGAAACTATTTGGGCTGTGCGCCCAGACGATTTGCGGCACAGATGAACATGCAGAGGAAATCTCTCCACACACACACACACACATACATTATACATCCATTTCTACAGAAATGATGGAAATTAATGGGGTATTATTATCTGTTGTTGTAGTAACAGCTTCTACTCTTCTGGGAAGTCTTGATGTCACATTTCTGTGAGAGTTTGATGGCATTCAGCCACAGAAACACTGAGGTCAAGTACTGCTTTTTGGAGAATTAGTTCTTGATCACAAACTTATCCCAAAAGGTAGTGAATGGCATTCCAGGGAATAGAACAGAGCTCATCGATAGGGGGCTTTATCCATGGGTTGCAATTTTTTATTTATTTTTTTGGCATGGGCACCATATTGGGGCCTGACTGTTTCAGATTTCAGAACTAATGTAAACAGATTAGAAAAATGTAGATACATTTAGAGAGAGTCTTACAACACACACAAAAGCACATCGGGGTGGTAAAGGATCCCACAGGGTTGCACAACGAGGAGAAAAAACAGTTATAATCTGTTAGCCATATTAGCATTTTCTAATCTAATGATTTTGTAGGATCTAACGTAACAGTGTGCATGTTAGGCTCCAGTGCATTTCTCTGTTCTTGTGACAGAAACTGTGTTAGTTATTAATACAAGCTTCAGTCGTCTTATTTATCGTTTTGTTATAGTGTGTGAGAGACTACAGACACAAGGCAATCCTTTGTCTCATTCTTTGTACCATCTGACCCTACTGTCCCTGTGCTCTTAGAGTTTAAAATATTTTTCGGAAGATAATGTTTAATTGAAAATATCTGTCTCAATTATTTCTTCAACTTTAATAATGTAATTCTTCAAAAATGTGAGTAATCAGTGAGTGATTACGTAAATTTTGTCCCTGGTAACTGGAACCGCAGTTACCAGACGAACCGAGTAGAGACTAAATAATGATATGTAAACTTTGCAGAGCTCTGATTGGCCAGAGAGACTTGTCAATCACAACGAAATGCAGACATCCAGCACCAACAAGACATTTGTAATATCTCCACACTACAGAAGATATCCTATAAGTTTTTATCCGACTCATGATGCCACATTGTGAAATTATGGCGTTGTCTTGTGCTAATGGAAAAGCTACCAGGGACCAGGTCCCAAAAATGATTGTAGAGCTGAGCTGATTCCAGTAGGTACCATGCAGTGGAAAAGCATTAAATGAGTGCTGAATCACTACCTGATCACATTAACTCACATTAGCCTGAGATTATGCAGCTTCACTGGAGATTATTTCGCTCTGTGTGCAGTCAGACCTCAGTGAACACACAAACATACATAGACACACACTCTAGCACACACACACACACAGCAGCAGCTCTGATTCCAAAAGGCTGTTTTGTTGTAGTTGTTTTTGAAGAGTTTGCTATGTTTTAAATATCTATTTTACAGTGCAGCCATTGCTAAAGTTTCTGAACTTGGAGACCTCCCTCCCTTCTCCTTTCTCTCTCTATCTCTCATTCTTCCTTCCCTCTCCCCCTCGCTCCCTCTTTCTGCCATGTGTTTCATTTCCTACAGGTTCTTTTCCTTTCTTGATTTTTCTTTTCTTGGTTGTTTTATATTTTTTCTTTCACTCTTCCTATTGTTTCTCTTTTCTCTTTTCTCCTTCTGTTTCCCCCCCTTTATTTCTTTTTCTTTCCCTCATCTCCCTCTCACGCATTCCTTTCCTCCCAGCCTCCCTCTCTCTGTTTCTTTCTTTCTTTTCCAGCAGTTATTTACTTTGTCTGTTCTTTTATCCCTTTGTCTTTGTATTTTGTGTACTCTCTCTCTCTCTCTCTCTCTCTTTTTTTTTTTTTTTTTTTTTTTTTTAATGTGTACACACAGCAGTAACGGAGCCAGGCCTGTGACCTAAATATCAACAGAAAATCACCACACTGACGGAGATGTAGGTCACGTTTCTGCCTGTCTTTCCTCTGGATTTGGTCTCGGTGGGTGCAGTAAGCTCAGCGCTGTTTCGGCTGCTGCCGTGTCATGCCTGTTGAACACCTAATTCCTCCTTAAATCTCTTGATCAGCGAGCTTGGGCTTTTGGACAGTGTTGTAAAAGCCAGTTTAGGAAATGTGCTTCTGCTTTGTGTGTGTGTGTGTGTGTGTGTGTGAGAGAGAGAGAGAGAGAGAGAGAGAGAGAGAGAGAGAGAGAGAGATACACATGATAATTTCAAATCCTGACCCTTTACGATGCTCTTAAATGAGCACTGTCAGAAAACAGTCGCTGTGGTGGTATGCTCAATGACACATATTCTGTACCTTTAATTAAGGATCATAAATATACCTTATTCTATTATAATTATATATTTTAATATTGTGTTGACTTCATGCACCCCATTTTATCTCCAGGACTTATAATACGTTATTTTATTTAACACAGTTCTATAATGAAAGTTCAATATTCACTTCTCCTTCTGGAGAATGTAATGTACTTTGGACCCAAATCCCGCAGTTTGCGGGGTAAAAAGCACAACTGATGGCATGAAGGCGTCTGTGTGCTCCTCATACTGTTAGAAACCGCAGATCTTACATTTTCTTAAAACGGCGCTCTAATCGCGGTGCTGTGAAGCCACTGGGAGTAAACCAGTGTGAAAAAATACAAGGCAAAAAACAAGTTGCAAAAAACAAGTTGTAAAAAACAAGGCGGCGCCCCCTCCAGTGTATTCCCCACTTTGCGCCCAGTGATTCCAGGTAGGCTCTGGACCCACCGCAACCCTGAACTGGATAAGGGTTACAGACAATGAATGAATGAATGAATGTTATTATAAGCAGCTGAGTAAATTGCCAATGAACCCAAACAATTTTTATTTGTTAGGATATTGTTATTGTCTATATTGGCCCTGAACTAACTGCCTGAAAGTCTGGGCCTTCTTTGACGGTCAGAGCTTTATCCGTCATACATCCCAGAGCTTAGAATAGCACAAAAAATAAGTCCATCTGATGTTATTCGTTTATTTTGTCACAGTAAGGTGCCATGTAATAAATTATCATCAAAAATACTTTTTTTGAGAGTGTGCTGTCAGTCATTTTAAACAATGAGATAAAAAATACACTTTGTAGTCCCTATAGGAACCTGTTTATGCTCCATAGAGGGGGTCCCCCACAGCCATATTTGCAACAGGTTTAGGACAGAATCTCTGACACATCCAGGCCACTTGGTGTCATAAAACAAAGTTGGAGGCAGCATGGACTATAGCAGTATATGCGCAGACTATAACGCAGTGTAGACACCTCAAGCCGAGTATTGCGATCTTCGGCTCATGTGCAGCTGCTCCCGAGTGCCTCATTTGATTTCATACTGTGCATCTGTGCCCATAATGGGGACGGTTTTAAAGAAACCGTCTTCAGTCTTATGGACACACAGCGTATATTCTAATACCCCTCAGTGGACCCCCGCTCGCTGCGTAAAGAGGTCTATCAGCATGATTTAATGTGTGTGTAAACATAGTGTACCTACTGATATATACCCTGATGATGTTTAGTTTAGATATATAGTGCACACACACACACACACACACACACACACAGAGAGAGAGATTAAGAGGTGGGGCTCTCAGGGGCTAGAGAATATATTGCTCTATAGATTAAATATAACCATATATCAGCCGTAACTACACAACTATACTTCCGAGCTCTGCTATATAAAGCCCACCAATGACTGACCATTAATGTTATTGGTCATATTCTCTCTCTCTCTCTCTCTCTCTCTCTCTCTCTCTCTCTCTCTCTGTCTCTGTCTCTGTCTCTCTCTGTCTCTCTCTCTCTCTCTCTCTCTCTGTCTCTGTCTCTGTCTCTGTCTCTCTCTGTCTCATGTAAATCCTGGGGGACACCAGCTGGTACACTTTTTTGTCACCTTTGTTCTCTCTATAATATTGTTACACACACACACAGAGAGAGAAGAGAGAGAGAGAGAGAGAGAGAGAGAGAGAGAGAGAGAGGTGAAACAAGGTGAAATTCTGAGTATATTTACTTTTTGTTTTTCTTTTTCCTCTTTTCTCCATTTCTCCCTTCTATCCTTCGCTCTCCTCTCATCTCTGTTTTCTTCACTGCTCTCTGCTCTTCAGCTCTCTTTCCTCCTGTGCTTTGCTCTACCTTTTTCTCCCACCTTTTTGTTTCCTGTCCTCCTTTCTTCTGTCCATTTTCTCCTTCCTTTCTTTTTTCCTTTTCTTTAATTCACCCTCTCCTCTGATCAATCTCTTTGCAACACACTTTTCTCTTTTCTCCTTTTCCACAAACAATGCCACCTCCCCTTTTCCTCCTTGTATCACCACTCCATTTCTCATTCTTTCTTCTCGCCTTCTCTCATCACTTCTCCTGTCCTCTTCTTACATTTTGTTTACTCTTCTCTCCTTCCTACTTCTCTTCTCTCATCCTCTCCTCTCTTCTCCTTCTCACTTTTCCTCTCCTCTCCTCCTCACCTCTCCTCTCCTCTCCTCTCTTCTCCTCCTCTCTTCTTCTCCTCTCCTCACCTCTCATCTCCTCTCTTCTCCTCCTCACCTCTCATCTCCTCTCTTCTCCTCCTCACCTCTCCTCTCTTCTCCTCCTCTCCTCACCTCTCATCTCCTCTCTTCTCCTCCTCACCTCTCCTCTCTTCTCCTCCTCACCTCTCCTCTCTTCTCCTCCTCTCCTCTCCTCTTCTCCTCCTCTCCTCTCTTCTCCTCCTCTCCTCACCTCTCATCTCCTCTCCTCTCCTCCTCACCACTCCTCTCTTCTCCTCCTCTCCTCTCTTCTCCTCCTCACCTCTCCTCTCTTCTCCTCCTCACCTCACCTCACCTCTCCTCTCTTCTCCTCCTCTCCACCTCCTCTCCTCTCTTCTCCTCCTCACCTCTCTTCTCCTCCTCATCTCACCTCTCCCCTCTTCTCCTCCTCCCCTCTTCTCCTCCTCCCCTCTCTTCTCCTCCTCTCCTCTCTTCTCCTCCTCACCTCTCATCTTCTCCTCTCTTCTCCTCCTCTCCTCAGTGTCAGGAAGATGTCGTGTACCTGAGTGAACAGAGCAAAACTTTCAACTTGTGAAGTACTTTTATGAGAGGAGCTCAAGCGACTCTAATACAGTCTCCTCAAAGAGACCAGTCAAACTCTGTACCTGTGTGTGTGTGTGTGTGTGTGTATGTGTGTGTGTGTGTGTGTCCATGTGATCAAATAAATGGAGAACACCCCACCCCTCCCCTCCCCTCCCCCAGGCGGCCTGTTCACCTTGACTCTGGTGAGAAGCTGACTTTATTACTTCTCTTTCCAGCTGTAGAGTCTAGGGCTTTCAAATGACTCATTATTAGTCGTGATTAATCTCGTTACGCCAGTCGGTCACGGCAATTAATCATGTCCTATTTGCACAAATCTGACCTTACCTGAGGAAGCAGTGTGTCATCATCATCAGAATATATTTATACCTTTTTTTAAAACATCATTTTTCACGGTTGGACACTCTTCGTCCCTCAGTGGAAGCCCTTACTGAGCCGTGTCACTGCCCGCTCTCTACACAGGCAGCATTCCAACAGACATCGACCCTAGTTTGTAATCAGAAGAAGAAGTACCACCTTTATAGATCCCCTTAGGGAAATCACGTCTTTGCATTTAACCCATCCCATGGTAGTGAACACCCAAACACACAGTAGTGAGCAATTCATCACACACACACTAGGGGCAGTGAGCACATAAACACACAGCCGGAGCCACCTGAGTGCCCGGGGAGCAGTTTGGGGTTAGGTGCCCTGTGTGTAGCACTGTGACAGCCCTTTTCCACTAAAAGAGGTCTGTTTCTTGAACCAGTTGCATTCTGTATGCTTGAAATACTGTTGCTCTGCAGCAAACCGGCCTCTCAGCGTTTCCACAGTTCAGCACCAATGGCATAGATAAACAGAGAGAATCAGGACAGAGTCATGGTTAATCCACTGTTTACAGACAGAGCCTTGTGTGGAAATGCTGCTGAGTTCTGAGCGATTCTGCTGAGCTGGTGAACAGCAGAGAAAAGTAGCCAACTTTCTGTGTGTCGCACATATCACAGCCCCAGAAAATGCACAAAAGGAGCACATTCCTCTTTTACAGTATTTCCTATTATGTATAATGTATGTATCATGCTGTAAACGACCCCATCCAGCACTTTATTTGGGGCTCTGAGCTCTTTCTGGGGTTTCTTAAGCTTGAAAGGCCACTTGAAAAGGGCTATGTCAGACACAGCAGTGCTGATGGAGCTATTAATCCCCTCAGTGTCACTACTGGATTGAGAATAGTCCGCCAAACACAGATATCCAGCCGACAGCGTCCTGTGTCACTGATGAAGGACTAGAGGACGACCGACACACACTGTGCAGTGACAGATGAGTTCTGTCTCTGACTTTACATCTACAGAGTGGATTAACAAGGCAGGCGTGGTGTAACAGAGTGGAGAGTGAGTGGTCACAGTGTTTAAAAACTTCAGGAGCAGCTGCTGTGTCTGATCCACTCGTGCCAGCGCAGCACACACTAACACACCACCACCACGTGAGTGTCACTGCAATAAAAAACATGTAAGAAACTTGTAAATAACTCATGAAAGAATAAAGTTATGTTAAAACCAAGCACACCATTGTTTTTTTTGTGAAATTCCCAATATGTTTGATGTGTCACATGACCCTCTTCCCATTGAAAAAACAAAAGTTGGATCCAAAATGGCCGGCTTCAAAATGGCCGCCATGGTCACCACCCTTGAAAAGTTCCCCCACCTCCCATATACTAATGTACCACAAACAGGAAGTTAATATCACCAACCATTCCCATTTTATTAAGGTGTATCCATATAAATGCCCCACCCTATATATATATGGGATAATTTTCATATACCATATTCTTATCCCCGTAAAAATTCCTAATATTTTTTTGATAATTACCACTTTTACCTAATTATTAATAACAACTAACTCATTGCCTGTGACTCTTTTCATTGCTACAAGGTATTGTCAGTGATGTGGGCACTCTAGGTCAGACATTGGGAAATTAGTGTGTCATGAGCTTCTGTCGAAATGAGTCAGCCCCTCTGTGTCTCATAAGTTTACGACGGCAGGGTTCACATACGGATGCGACGACTTTACACACTGAGCTCTTGTTGAACATGAGCAGTCATTACATGTTCTGGCAGGATGCTAGTAAACCTTTCCCACTTACAGACACCCACCCCAGGTCCCACTCTTCAGGCCTTACTGGTTTTCTGCTTAAAGAGGCTTAAAGCAAACTGTAAATGCCATAACCACCATCATGTCCTTGAGGATTAAAGCAACGTTACTCACGTCGCCGTGTCAATGACGGAATGAAGAATGCAGGACATGACTTGTTGCTTCTACTGTCTGGAAAAGTGACTCTTTGCATCCTATATCTACAGCACACTATGTATAGCGTTAAACCACATAAACATCAGTGATGATGGGGCTCCAACACCCCTGAGAACACAGCTCCACTGCTTCACAGCCCATTGCTTGAGGTCTTTATACCACCCTAGTCCACATGTGGTGTAAGGCATGTTGACTTGGCTCATGGATGGTTTTGTGTTTAGAAACACTTTGAAACACATGAAGTGCACAAAATAGCCACAGCTAAGAGTTCTAGCTTTAAAATATTATTTGTTGGAACTGACGCACGTTAGCGGCACGGTGGTGCAGCAGGGAGTGTCGCAGTCACACAGCTCCAGGGACCTGGAGGTTGCGGGTTTGATTCCCGCTCCGGGTGACTGTCTGTGAGGAGTGTGGTGTGTTCTCCCCGTGTCTGCGTTGGTTTCCTCCGGGTGATTGTCTGTGAGGAGTGTGGTGTGTTCTCCCCGTGTCTGCGTTGGTTTCCTCCGGGTGATTGTCTGTGAGGAGTGTGGTGTGTTCTCCCTGTGTCTGCGTAAGTTTCCTCCGGGTGACTGTCTGTGAGGAGTGTGGTGTGTTCTCCTTGTGTCTGCGTGGGTTTCCTCTAGGTGACTGTCTGTGAAGAGTGTGGTGTGTTCTCCCTGTGTCTGCGTGGGTTTCCTCCAGGTGACTGTCTGTGAGGAGTGTGGTGTGTTCTCCCCATGACTGCGTGGGTTTCCTCCGGGTGACTGTCTGTGAGGAGTGTGGTGTGTTCTCCCTGTGTCTGCATGGGTTTCCTCCGGGTGACTGTCTGTGAGGAGTGTGGTGTGTTCTCCCCGTGTCTGCGTGGGTTTCCTCCGGGTGACTGTCTGTGAGGAGTTGGTGTGTTCTCCCTGTGTCTGCGTGGGTTTCCTCCGGGTGACTGTCTGTGAGGAGTGTGGTGTGTTCTCCCTGTGTCTGCGTGGGTTTCCTCCGGGTGACTGTCTGTGAGGAGTGTGGTGTGTTCTCCCTGTGTCTGCGTGGGTTTCCTCCGGGTGCTCTGGTTTCCTCCCATAGTCCAAAAACACACGTTGGTAGGTGGATTGGCGACTTAGAAGTGTCCGTAGGTTTGAGTGTGTGAGTGAATGTGTGAGCGTGTGTGGCCCTGTGAAGGACTGGCGCCCCCTCCAGGGTGTATTCCCGCCTTGCGCCCAATGATTCCAAGTAGGCTCTGGACCCACCACGACCCTGAACTGGATAAGCAGTTACAGATAATGAATGAATGAATGACACACTTTAACTGGGGTGAAATCTCTATAACACACTGCCTCTGTGTAGGAGCTGGAGAAACCCAGAAACTAATGAGTTCCAAACTGACCTACAGCATTAATCACATATATACACACAAAAACATCTTGTATCTGTGAATTGTGGGGACTTTACATACACTTCTATTCTTCTGGGGAGATTTACCATTAATATTTATATAGGTACTGCTTGCTTTTTGTTTTGTTTTAAATTTTATATTGTGAGGGTCCTCTGAAAGAAAACAAGTCCCGAAAATGAGTCCCCACAATGTGGTACATGACTGGTATTCACACACACACACACTCTGCCCATCCTAAGGTCCTGGCTCGCATACCAGGAAGCCGAGCCTGCGACCTGTGACCCGCTCAGGTCATTCATCATCAGCCGGCCTCATGGAGGGCGCGGATGGGCTCGCCAGCTGTTTCACACACACTCACACACAGGCGTCTGAGTGACCAGTGGAGTCTGGGGGGCACTTTATCAAAAACAGGAGATGCTGGCTAACAGTGGAAACAAACCTGAAACCTATTTAAACTAGACTCTGGAACATTTCTGCCAGGATTTGATGGTATTCAGCCATGGCAGCATTAGGAAGATCAGGTTTCGATGGTGGAGTTCAGCTCATAGGCACTGGGCATGGTGGTCTTAGGAAGATGTGTGGTTGCATCAGATTTTCACATTTAATATTCAGTATGTTTGTAGTGAAGGTTGTAGTAGCTTAGTTATAAACACACACACACACACACACATATACACACACACACACACATACACACACACACACACACATACACACACACACACACACACAGACCAATTGAATCAGATTTTTATATCAGAATTTTTCTTACATTATTCTCAGAATTATTCCAACTTTACTCTCAGATTCATTCTGAAATCATTTCTTTTTCTTTTCTTTTTTATTGCCACTTAAGAGCTGAATACGAATCGTGTTAGACACATTGTGCAGTACTTGGATGTAGAAGGTGTAAAAGAATCTATCTTTAAGAAGCTACACTACACAGATAGTAGGGCCCCATTTGGGATAGACCCGCATACATGTATTAACGTGTGCATGTGCCATTTCAGTGACACATACATTCACATTACAGATGGATACAGGGCACGTGCCGCCAAGACAGACCAATCTGATCTGAGGGAAAATGGAATTGATTAAAGAGCCGTATAATGTGAACGTAGCCTCTGTTTACAAAATGTGGTAGCTATATTTGTCATGCAGCTTGATTGCAAAACCAAAGAAGTTTATAGTTTATAGTTTTCTAAGGGATGTGAGTAGATAGAATCGTGTTGGCAAATCGACTTTGTTTACAAGGCCATGCTGCACATTCAAATGGGTCAGATTTGGGTCAAATGGGTCAGGGATTCTTACAACACTGTCTTGTGACGGCTCACAGTTCCATGTGGTCGATCTTGAAACTGTCTGAACTTCGTGCAGTTCCCTAAAACGAGTCAAAAATGGTTCTGCAAGGAGTGCAATGACTTTAAAGGAGCAACTTGTCATACGTTTAAAATACGTACTGCAGTACAACGTTTAAATATTGTAAGAGTTGTCTCTTAAGAGTAGTTTCCTTGCTTGCTTGATATGGTGCTTCATATCTGGCAACTGGGGAGTGGAAACCTGGGGATCACTCCTCCAAGAAGATCTTATAGGCTTTCACGCTGCTGTCAGAGATGCCAGTGCTTCAACTTAGCATGTTTGCTTAATCTCTGACAAATACTGGTCAGTTTCTCATTGGTTTAGTACAATAAATATATTACATTCATTCATTGTCTGAAGCCGCCTATCCAATTCAGGGTCGCGGTGGGTCCAGAGCCTTTGGAGTCGCCTATCCACCTACCAATGTGTGTTTTTGTACCGTGGGAGGAAACCGGAGCACCCGGAGGAAACCCATGCGGACACAGAGAGAACACAAATATATTACATATCACTCTTCATTCATTCATTCATTATCTGTAACCCTTATCCAATTCAGGGTCGCGGTGGGTCAAGAGCCTACCTGGAATCATTGGGCGCAAGGCGGTAATACATCCTGGAGGGGGCGCCAGTCCTTCACAGGGCAACACACACTCACACATTCACACCTACCGACACTTTTGAGTTGCCTATCCACCTACCAACGTGTGTTTTTGGACTGTGGGAGGAAACCGGAGCACCCGGAGGAAACCCACACAGACACTGGGAGAACACAAATATATTACATATCACTCTTGTTTTTTTAAATCATGGTATGTTTTGATTTTATCACTGTGATAAGTATCATAACTGGTGGCTAGTTTTGTTGAGCAGGGTTTGTAGTGCTGGGCATGGCTAGCATGTGTGCTTTGAGGTAGGTTAAATGCTGAGCCAGGATTTTGGCACAATGGAGCACAGTGCTGCTGCAGATATTTCATTCTCTCTTGTGACTCAGTGGCTCTCTATCATTCTTTCCACCATTGTCCAGCTGGTCCTCATTGCAGTCTAAATACCGCACATCTCCGGTCGTCCCACTTCGCCGTTATTCTTTATAATGCAGGCTTTTGAATGTGCTCAGCTCCTCAACCGATGGCGCAATTAACAGTTCCACTCTGATGAAGTTACAGCCCCTCTAACCCTAAATGAGCGTTAAGCAGCATGCTCCACCTGCTCTACCGGCTAATGAAGGAGCTGTAACATCACTGCATCCAACCAAAGGCGTGTACGCTTTAGAGATTAGTCGCGGTGGGAGAAGTCGATGTTGTGAAAAATCTCAATTAAACTTCATTCAAAAACCCAACCCAACCACTGCTTCTTTTCAGACGTTAGCTAACACCCCATCACTGAGGAGCTCAGCATGCTTTGAGGAGATTTTGGCATTGTGCTTGTGATGTCATGTAAAGGGGGCCGTTCTACCCACCCAGAGAGCAAGGGCAGTTGTGCTCCCTTGTGGCTCTTTTCCACAGCAAGGCATCTACACACTCTACTCCTGTCTAAGTCTAAGTTAGCATCTACATTTAGAATATAACCATTGTGATAGATCTTCTCTGAAAGTTAACGTTAGCCAGCTAGCCTGCTGTATTAGCGAGAACAGAACCTCTGTTGTTGCAACTCCAGGCTCAGTATTGCAGAAACTGCACTATGTAACTTTTGGAGATGGGCAGATGTGTTCTCCCTGTGTCTGTGTGGGTTTCCTCCAGGTGCTCCGGATATCTCCCACAGTTCAAAAACACGTTAGTAGGTGGATCACACAGTGATGTACGGGATGTCCAGGGTGTGATGAAGCTTTTAGATGGGGCTTATTGTGTTTGCTTAAGCAGCTGAAATCACAAGAAGGTCTTCTTTATTTCTGGTCGAATTTGTGGAAAGAAAGGCAAATGCAATTAATTGCGAATCACAAGAACGTGGTTAACTGAGATTCATTGTTGGAATCATATGAAACGCTGATGCTAATGTAAAGGAATTTCTTTTGTCTGTCCATTCATGAAGTAATGGACAGCCGGCTCTTTCAAGTGGCATTAAAAATAAAGACATTACACTCTATATGTCAGTTTCCCAGGCCCAGATTAGGACTAAGCCTGGACTAAAAAGGATTTTCAATGCCGCATCCCTACTGTCAATGCAATTTAGTGCAAGACTAGAGTTAATCCTTGGCAGTGGGCTGTAAGCATTGGTAAATTGGCTCCAAATTGAAAGCGCAGTCTGCTGCTAAACATGTTATGTTTAAGACAGAACGAAAGAAAACAGATTTGAAATGTATCTGGGTCTATATTGATATATTATTCATGACCACGGTTTTGCCTGTAGAGGCCTTTGGAATTCCTCCAGGGACCAGTCAGATGTTATTCCATCCTTTTCCCATTCCTTATCACCCCCCCTTCTCTCACTCTCGTTCACTCTCTGATAACGAACACCAGATGTGGACAATCCCAAGACCCTAATGCTCCTAAAACTCCCCTCCCTCACAAACACACACACACATATACACACCCATTCTGGAACCTGTGTGGAGGCCCAACTGTCTACAAGTGTGTTTTGCATCAGCACTCACAGATTTTGTAGCTTTTGTAAGGGGTTTGAAATATGAAATTTCTGGCCGAAGAGTGAGTATTCCCAGGGTGAAGCGGAAGGTGTCATTAGCAGTGCAGCTGAAACGTCAGTTCTGAACCCACCCGAGGGGAGTTTAATAAAGAACAGAACATGGAAGAGGCTCCCACCCTGTCCACTGGGTCATATCACACACATATGCGCACACACACACACAGAGAGAGAGAGAGAGAGAGAGAGAGAGAGAGAGAGAGAGAGAGAGAGAGAGAGAGAGAGAGGTTTGTATTTGGACACTCTCAGGGCCTGGGGTAATACACATGTCCCATACATATGTGCATACACTGTATCATCACTATCAACACTACCTGAAAACATTAGCTGAATATTCATGATGACCAGAGCAATGTGCTTCAAAATCCTTTTTAATTTTGTTAATTATTATCCTGTTCAGGGTCGAGGTGGGTCCGGAGCCTACGCGGAATCATTGGGCGCAAGGCAGGAACACACCCTGGAGGGGGAGGCAGTCCTTCAGGGGGCGACACACACTCACACACTCACACCTAGGGAGACCTCCAATCAACCTGCCAACATGTGTTTTTGGACACACCAAACTCCTCACAGACAGTCACCCGGAGGAAACCCAGGCAGACACAGGGAGAACACACCACACTCCTCACAGACAGTCGCCCAGAGGAAACCCACGCAGACACAGGGAGAACACACCACACTCCTCACAGACAGTCACCCGGAGGAAACCCACACAGACACGGGGAGAACACACCACACTCCTCACAGACAGTCACCCGGAGGAAACCCACGCAGACACAGAAAGAACACACCACACTCCTCACAGACAGTCACCCGGAGGAAACCCAAACAGACACGGGGAGAACACACCACACTCCTCACAGACAGTCAACCGGAGGAAACCCACGCAGACACAGAAAGAACACACCACACTCCTCACAGACAGTCACCCGGAGGAAACCCAAACAGACACGGGGAGAACACACCACACTCCTCACAGACAGTCAACCGGAGGAAACCCACACAGACACAGAGAGAACACACCACACTCCTCACAGACAGTCACCAGGAGGAAACCCACGCAGACACAGAAAGAACACACCACACTCCTCACAGACAGTCACCCGGAGGAAACCCAAACAGACACGGGGAGAACACACCACACTCCTCACAGACAGTCACCCAGAGGAAACCCACGCAGACACAGAGAGAACACACCACACTCCTCACAGACAGTCACCCGGACGAAACCCACGCAGACACAGGGAAAACACACACCACTCTCCTCACAGACAGTCACCCGGAGGAAACCCACGCAGACACAGGGAGAACACACCACACTCCTCACAGTCAGTCACCCGGAGGAAACCCACGCAGACACAGGGAGAACTGTGCAAAAGCATAGCTCCTCAAGAGACGACTGGCACTCCCCCAGGTGATGCTTCAGCTGCCCAGGGCCAGGAGTCGATGGATGGGTAGGA
Source organism: Hoplias malabaricus (assembly GCF_029633855.1). Taxonomy (NCBI): domain Eukaryota; kingdom Metazoa; phylum Chordata; class Actinopteri; order Characiformes; family Erythrinidae; genus Hoplias; species Hoplias malabaricus. Next base: position 4,756,095 of record NC_089807.1, on the reverse strand, counting down.
TAGCCCTCCTTCTCCCCATATCATGTTGTACTGTCTGTTGCCATTGTTCTAGCAGCAGCTCACGACAAATCAGCAGTTGTTTTTCACGTGTACTGGAGGAAGGGTGCGCTTGTTCTTGTGCTCTCAGCTTGATGGCACTGTGTGTGTGTCCTAGTTAATGGGTGGGCTTTGGGATGACTAATGATCAGGGGAGAAAAGTGTGCACAATTCAAAAGAGCAAAGCAAGAAGAATCAAACAAACATGCAGCACATTTTTGTCCCCAAAATATATAAAAACAAGCTCACACACACACACTCTCTAAAATGTTCAAGGTTGCTTCTCTTACTCACACAGTCCAAACACACTAGGGGCCGGACGTCTCAACACACCCACACATTCCCTCTCGCTTACACACTCTAAACACACTTTACATGGGGTCGGATGACACATCGGAGTCATTTCAAATGGATTTAATAAGTTGCACGCCCCCCTCTCTCTGGAGCCCTGTCAGAAAGATGGATTCCAAACACACACCCAAAGACCACTGCGAGTTTTTCTTTCGGACCCACACCCATTCGCTGCGGACCCGAGCCAGTCCTCCGTGGCCTATACATCGCATTCATCGCATTCCTCCTCTCAAAACTAACAGCATACTCAGCGTTGGTTTCTCAGCAGTGTTTAACAATATGATCACTCTATTACATCCCATCACAATGGATCAGTATGTGGAATTACAGCTTTCTCTGTGTTGCTGTGTTTCCTATCACTGTGTAAAAGAAGTGCAGTGCAGCCTTCACTGCTGGATGTATTCCCACACCATGCTATACCACTGAGACCTTGGGCAAGACTCCTAACACCATATATTTCTAATGTAATTAGAACGGTAAGAATCTAGAGAGATGTCGGAGTTAAAGCATCAGAAATGGAACAGGACTTTGTGGCGCTAGCTCTGCAGAGAGGGCCTTCCTTCTGAATTAGTTCCAGGTTGAGGCTCATGATTGTTGACTGTCTTCAGTAAATCATAGCACAGTCACTCTGTTCTTTTTCTGTAAACAAAAATGCTGACGAATCAGAATGTAACATCTGTTCAACACACTTTCTGCCGTTCTCTTTTTGTCATTCATGCCCTTCTCCGTCACTGGAACAGCTATTTCCTGTTTGCTTTCTCTCTCTCTCTCTCTCTCTCTCTCTCCTCTCTGTCTCTCTCTCACTCTCTCTCCCCATTTCTACCCTGACCACCCCCCATACTTTCTTTCTCTCTCTCTCTCTCTCTCTCTGTCTCTCTCTGTCTCTCTCTCACTCTCTCTCTCTCTCTCTCTCTCTCTCTCTCTCCTCTCTGTCTCTCTCTCACTCTCTCTCTCTCTCTCTCTCCTCTCTGTCTCTCTCTCTCTCTCCCCATTTCTACCCTGACCACCCCCCACACTTTCTCTCTCTCTCTCTCTCTCTCTCTCTCTCTCTCTCTCTCTCTCTTTCACTCACTCTCTTCACTCACACTTTCTCTCTCTCTCTCTCACTCACTCACACTCACTCACTCACTCACTCTCTCTCTCTCTCTCACTTTCTTTCTTTCCTTTCTCTTTCTCTCTCACCCCTCTCTCTCTTTTTCTCCCCATTGCTCTCTCACACTCAGAAAGCGATGTTGTCTCTAATGTATCAGTTCCTTGTGTGTGTGTGTGTGTGTGTGTGTGTGTGTGTGTGTGTGTGTGTGTGTGCGTTTTTATTCCTCTCCCACTTGTGCAAAACCCAGCAGTTAAAGTACCCTTAAACCACCAGTGTGTCTGAGTGCAGGGTCAGATCTGTTTTGCAGACAGTTCCTCTGTGCTGTCCGGTTTCTCAGCAGAAAAAAAAACCTCATTCATTTGCCTGGGTTCCAGCTTCAAACTGAAAAGGGAAGTCCACTGATTTTTGCAAACGGCTGAAGGACTCCAGCACACACATTAATGCTGAGTGTGCACTTTGTAGTTCTACAATTACAGACTGTAGTCCATCTATTGCTCTGCATACGTCGTGAACGTCGTGACCCAACCCCCCACCGAACCACCACAGAGCATTTGGGAATGACTTGAGTGGTGGGTCTTTTTAAGCACTCTGTGACAGTGGCGGTGGCACTGTGTCCACCCACTGTCCACTCAGTTAGACACTGCGACCTCATTGGCCCACCTTGTAGAAGTAAATTTAGTGTGTGTTGGTCGCCTTCTGTCCTGTGTCCACTGTCGGCTGGATTTATTTATTTAAGTGACATTGAGGGGTTTAACAACTCCAGCAGCACTGTTGTGTCTGATCCACTCGTACCAGCACAACACACACTAACACACCACCACCACGTCAGTGTCACTGCCACAACACAAACAGCAGGGGGAGACTGACGATTCAGGAGAACTACTGTTTTCACAGAAAGCGATGTTGTCTCTAATGTATCAGTTCCTTGTGTGTGTGTGTGTGTGTGTGTGTGTGTGTGTGTGTGTGTGTGTGTGTGTGTGTGTGTGTGTTGGTAACATAAACAAAAAGAAGCCAAATGCAATAACAGCCACATTGTGTTAAGACACTGCTTCGTGGATGAATTTCCCTGTCCCCCATCGCTGACCCCAGACCTGTGTAAAATCTCCATTTAACACAATTCCAAAATGGTGGCTTATATCTGCCTTTTCGTTTACTTTGAGGCTGAGGAGAGTAGAATACAGGAAACTTTCTGTACATCTTCTCTATGAAGGACCTGCAGATTTGTGTTGAAAAGTCTGTTTTTTTATTATTATTAATTTTGTCTCAGTGAATCCAGAAGACGCTTGTTTTAACTCAACTCTCCGTCAGCGGTTTGTCCCCGAAAGACTCGGATCTTCAGCACCACGGCACAGAAACTTCCTATTTGAAAGTGCAACTTCTCCTGAGCTCCGTGGGAGGGGGGGTTGGGGTAAATGTAGGTACCAGTAGAAAGGCCTCAGCTTTTGCTAGATCTTCTGTTCAAGTGCACGGTTCTGTTTATAGATCGACTCAAATGTGACAGAAGTTTTATTTTTCCTTTTCTTTCCCTGCGCTGTGTCACTGTGGGAAGTTCCTAGAATCCAGAATGTAGCACGAGACACAGGAGAGAACACATTCTACATTGCAGTGTTGTTATTAACATATATCTATGTTCATGATGCTTCAGTGTTGATATATTCATTCATTCATTCATTATCTGTAACCCTTATCCAGTTCAGGGTCGCGGTGGGTCCAGAGCCTACCTGGAATCATTGGGCGCAAGGCGGGAATACATCCTGGAGGGGGCGCCAGTCCTTCACAGGGCAACACACACATTCACTCACACACTCACACACTCACACCTACGGACACTTTTGAGTCGCCAATCCACCTACCAACGTGTGTTTTTGGACTGTGGGAGGAAACCGGAGCACCTGGAGGAAACCCACGCAGACACAGGGAGAACACACCAACTCCTCACAGACAGTCACCCGGAGCGGGAATCGAACCCACAACCTCCAGGCCCCTGGAGCTGTGTGACCGTGCCACCGTGCCGCCCAGTGTTGATATAGCACATCCAAAAGTTACATAGTGCAGTTTCTGCGGTGCTGAGCCCAGAGTAGCAATGACAGAGGGTCTGTTCTCCCTATTACAGCTCAGTGAAGCATCACAGTGATTTTGAAGCTGTGATTTTAAGCTAAAAATATAACTTAGTGTTGCTTTAATGCCTTCCCAGAAAAATAGAGGCTGACGGCAGCTAAACCCATTGCCCTCTGCTTAGATACAGAGATTATCTTTTAGTGTATGTCTTCTAAACATGAGTGGCATTTGTCTTGCATCAACAAAAATGGTCTTTTCTTCCACAGTCAAGCCGTTCTTTGGCTCCCACCACATTCACACAAGGACACCACGAAGCGCTTGGTGTTATGCAGAGCTCTCATGATTTGTGCTCCCTTTTGCCATCAAACACTTTCTTTTCTGTGGTTTTGCGGCTTCGGTTCCTCTTTCGCTTCCCATAAACATCGTGATTCAGCTTCCACTTTGGTTCGTTCCCTGTTTAGCGGCTCTTCCGGGTTACTGTGTCTTCTGGTGTTTGTCGAGTGCCGACCTGGAGCCTCAGCATTTTTGTCCAGGGGGCCGTCTGGGGAGAGAGATCTAATTAGTCTGAGGAGAAGAGGATTGAGGGATGACAAAGGGAAAGGAACTGGGAATGTATAGAGAGAGAATGAGAAGAGATTAGCCTCCAGCTTTGGTTGAAGAAAGGATTTGTGCTGAAGCAGGAGCGCTGCGATGTTGGAGATGGAGGACAGGGTCAGAGCTGAAAGGCTGGCAGGATTAAAGGGGGTCGGGGGGTGTTATTAATGACCAGACTAGTTATTATACATCTAACATTCATGCTAGGTAGTGTGTAGTGTGAAAGCAGTGAGGGGTCTTGCAGCAGAGATGGATGAATTTGTGTTGTGAAGGATTATATGATTGAATACAGTTTTTTTAGAGGGTGCATAAGGGGCCCTGGATTAAAGCAACACTAGGTAATATTTCAACATTAAAATTAATGATACATAATCATTGTGATGCTTCACTGACCTTTAATAGTGCAAATCAGGCCTCTGTTGTTGCTTTTCTAGGCTCAGCACTGCTGAAACTGAACTATATACATTTTGGGGGAGGGTAGGATTTCCTGTCATGTCAACCAGTCCTGACTACTTATCTGGTGGCAGGCTGAGGGAGTCTAAGCCAGGGTGGAGAGGAGGGCAGCAGTGGCAGTTTCAGGGCCCCTCAGCTGGGGTAGAAAGTAACAAGGCAGTGGCAGGGACCTACCCTCCTCTACAAGCTATATAGGGCAGTCTCTACAGCCCAGAGTAGCAATGACAGAGGCTTTATTCGAAGTCATTGAAGCATCACAATGATGTTAAAGCTGTATTTTTAAGGTAGAAATACTACCTAGTGTTGCTTCAAGAGCCTGTTGAATGGGACAGTGTGAATTTGTGGGAAAAGGGTTATCATATTGTCCCTTTAATGGCCAGATGTTTTATATAACATCAGTATGTTTATACTTTGATTAGCCTTGGGCCATATGGTCCCCAAAAAGACTAAAAACACGTGCACTAAACACGTTATATATTGCGGTATTGTTAGTTCTCACGGTCCAAATATCTCCAGCTTTAGCCATATGATCACATCTCTCTCTCTCTCTCTCTCTCTCTCTCTCTCTCTCTCTCTCTCTCTCTCTCTCTCTCTCACTTGATGGTCATCTTAGGTCCAGCCAGAGCTTCTTATCCCCACAGCTGTCCAGCTAGTGTGTGGGCAGAGGGTTTTTTTTGTTGTTTGGAGAGCGGCTAATCAGAGACGGCAGCAGGGTTTTCGGCTCTTTCCCTGTGAGATCTTAATGAGAAGCTGAGACAAAATGTTGAGCCAGGCACCCGAATACTTCCTTGCAGCTCTTTCAGGACTGGTCAGTTTTGACACCAGCGCAGTGGATGACCAGGAACCTAAGGGTGTGGCTCACGAGGCAAAAACAAAAGCACAACTACAGTAAACTTTTGTAAAATTTTTAGAGAAAAGAGAATGTGGTTAAGCTTTCGGTGGAAGATAATGTACATTTGTATAACTGTATTGATGCATTTGTCATGAAATTATTCATTCATTCTGTCACGTCCTCGTCCTGTCATGCCTGTTTTTCCCGCCAAGTGCTCTCTCTGCACATGGCTCTGTCTGTTATTGTCCATGTCTCCGCCCATGTCCTGCCTTTGTCCCGCCTCCTTGTCCTTAACCCTCGTTATCTGTTTCAGGTGTGTCTCGTCTGTTCATGTATTTAAGCTCCCTTATGTCACTTCCTTTCATTTGTCTTTTGTTTTGCTATGTTTCTAGTCATGTCGTGTTGTTTCTTTCTCTCTCCTAGTCAAGTCGTTTTGTGTCATTCTCATTCCTATTCCTAGTCACGTTGTTTTGCTTCCGTTGTTATGTTGCTCAAGTCCAGGTTGTGTGTCCCTCGCTTCGGTTTGTTCTCTTGTCTGTTTTCTTCCTTGTGCCTCTCTAGTTTGTTTCTCTGGTCTGTTAGTGTTTCCTCTCCTGTGCTTTGTGTACTTTTGTGGATTCTGTCTGTAGTCTATTAGCTCTCTCTGTATAAGCTCCCTTTTGTCTAGGTTTTTCTCTGTTTGTCTAGTTCCCTCCGTTTAGGTTTAGTCAGTATCTGTCTCTTTAGTCTAGGTCTCTGTTTAAGTCTTTCTCTCCAAGTCTGCCTGTCTTTGTTTTGTTTTCTTTGGTTTAAAATAAAGTATTCTGTGTTTTAGCAAGTGTGTCCGCCTCTGTCAGTCCGCCCAGCTAATCGTGACACATTCATTCATTTGCTGTAACCCTTATCCAGTTCAGGGTCGCGGTGGGTCCAGAGCCTACCTGGAATCATTGGACGCAAGGCAGGAATACACCCTGGAGGGGGCGCCAGTCCTTCCCAGGACAACACAGACACACACACACACTCACACCTACGGACACGTTTGAGTCACCAATCCACCTACCAACGTGTGTTTTTGGACTGTGGGAGGAAACCGGAGCACCAGTAGGAAACCCACATGGGTTTCACACCACACTCCTCACAGACAGTCACCCGGAGGAAACCCACGCAGACACAGGGAGAACACACCACACTCCTCACAGACAGTCACCCGGAGGAAACCCACGCAGACACAGGGAGAATACACCACACTCCTCACAGACAGTCACCCGGAGCGGGAAACGAGCCCACAACCTCCAGGTCCCTGGAGCTGTGTCACTGCGACAACTACCTGCTGCGCCACCGTGCCGCCCTTTCATGAAATTAAAAATGATAAAACTCAAATTATGATGAAAAATCAATCCGTTCATTTATACTCTGAGGGTCATCCTCATTTTCAATGAAGCCAAGAAAAAACATAGAGTATAGAGAAATAAAAATAAGCAATGTATATACTATATAATAAAGATGTACAAGAAATCAAAAATAATAAGAGTTAAATCCAAGTGTAGACGTCTGATTTAAGCAAACCACAGCTCAAATGATAAGTCAATTTGCAATAATTCAATCTATACAATGTGTAAAAATGTGAAGCAACTAAAGAAAAATATAAAGTAACTAAAGCAATAGTTTAAACACATAAAGAGAATGGTGAAAGGAGGAAAGAAAGTGAAATGCAGCTGAAATAGGCCAAAATATCATATGGAATATTACGTAAAGTCACATTAATCATTCACAGGCTGAGTGGAGGTGGTTAGAGAACACAACAATAGTGAAGAGAGTATAAGCGCAAACTGTGTCAACGTCATGGAGAAACCATCACACGCATCCAAACAGCTAAACAGAATCTTAAAACAGCAGCAGTTTTTAGGCCTGATTGTCAGTTCCAGCAGCTGAAAACCGTCATCTCCTCCCATCACACAGTGCCACCAGGCTGAGAGGTTGAAGGAAAGCCAAGTTTGGTCTGATGCTGTTTCTCAAAAGCAAGAACATGGACTTGTTCATGAAGCGAACATGTTGGTACTTTGAGGTGGTTCTAATTCAGGAACATCATCCTGTACTTTAAACATTCTTGATGCTTGTATTAGAACACGTGGGTGTAAAAACAAAACAAAGAATCCATACCGAAGACGAACTCTCGTGGCTTTTGAGGAGAAGAACACAAACCTTTCCCCTACATTGGCACTGATTGGTGAGGGATTGGCTGAGGAATGTCAATCATGTAGTATTTAGAATATTAGGTCCACACCCACACAGTTGTCGCTTAGAGTCTTTAGCTTGTTTCTTTCCTGGTTTATAAATATTATATACGGCACTCAATGGAACTGTAAGCTCTGCCCTGCCACTCCCTGAAAAACCAAACTTAAATAGGAACCTAGAAGTGTTCTGTTTAAATGCTGTTCCTTCTCAGCAAGTTTAAATCACTTTGTTTCTACTTAAAAAAATTACAAAATAAAAATATTCATAGCTTATTATGCTCCGGTTTCCTCCCACAGTCCAAAACACACGTTGGTAGGTGGATTGGCGACTCAAAAGTGTCCGTAGGTCTGAGTGTGTGAGTGAATGTGTGAGTCTGTGTTGCCCTGTGAAGGACTGGCGCCCCCTCCAGGGTGTATTCCCGCCTTGCGCCCAATGATTCCAGGTAGGCTTTGCACCCACCGCGACCCTGAACTGGATAAGCGCTTACAGATAATGAATGAATGAATGAATAGTTTATTATTTAAAGCAACATGTTCCCTGCAGTCAGCTACATTAGCCTCTTAGCGCAAAGCTCAAACACAACTTCCGTAGACTTCATACACTATGTCCTGGCTGATCAACTACTTAGTGAAAGCATGCAAATTTGTCCAACTACACTTTTAAAACAAGTCCCAACATTTTTAGACTAAGCACAGTTTCACCTTTGACCTCAAGAACACAGTAGGCTCTGGGCCTAAAAGCAGGTTAATGCACACATTAAAACCCATTAAACCCATTAAAGCTCCAGGCTGGGAATGTGCTGCTGCTGCTAGATTGGTGTTTGTGGCATTGCTCACATTTTCCAGCCTGATTGAGGACGCCTGCTGACCGCTACACCCTGAAACAGCTCAGTGTTTTCACACATAGATTCACACGAGAAACACGCAGAGAAACACTGGGGCTTCATGTGAGTGTTTCAGAGTTTATCGGGTCATGAGTAATTATCTGTTACAGTAGCATGGCCTTATCTGCAGATCTGATGTTGATCATAATCATAGCTGATATTTTCAGTGCAGCTGAGTCAGTTCTGAAAAAGGCTGCACGTTCCCAGATCTGCTGACTTGCACCACAATATATGATTAATGTATGCCAGCTCTGACCATCAGTGTGGTTCCATTGCCTGTTTGCTGCATAGGCCCTAGGTTATAGCCTCCAGAATTCACATTCTAGCATATTTTTCATATGAAATACTGCAGCCAAACCATCAGAACTCTACCTCATTTTGTCACTCAGTCACTTCTTTATTAAAAAACCCAACCTTACTGATCCTGTGTATAATAATATATTGTGTCCTATTATTTGCTACACAGTTTATCGCTTCCACATCCACCCCGTTTATCACTCCTCAGTCTGTGAGCCCAGTGACTCTGTGGTCAGCAACTAAAACTAAACCTCACCACTATATATTTTTTTTGTCATCTTGCCCCTTGGAAATGAGTTAAAATATGTTGTGGTTAAAAATCTTCCCCTTTGAAATGTGACAACCCTTAAAGACCCTGATACATCATCAGCACCTCTGCCAGTCTGCAGTGATATCAGATGAGGCATACAGTGGTGCAACCTCACATTCCTACCTGGAATCACTGGGCGCAAGGTAGTAACACACCCTGGAGGGGGCGCCAGTCCTTTACAGGGGAACACACATTCGCTCACACACTCACACCTGTGAACACTTTTGAGTCACCAATCCACCTACCAATGTGTTTTTGGACTGTTGAGGGAAATCAGAGCACCCGGAGGAGACCCACGCAGACACAGGGAGAACACACCACACTCCTCACAGACAGTCACCTGGAGGAAACCCACGCAGACACAGGGAGAACACACCACACTCCTCACAGACAGTCACCTGGAGGAAACCCACGCAGACACAGGGAGAACACACCACACTCCTCACAGACAGTCACCCGGAGGAAACCCACGCAGACACTGGGAGAACACACCACACTCCTCACAGACAGTCACCCGGAGGAGACCCACGCAGACACAGGGAGAACACACCACACTCCTCACAGACAGTCACCCGGAGGAGACCCACGCAGACACAGGGAAAACACACCACACTCCTCACAGACAGTCACCCGGAGGAAACCCACGCAGACACAGGGAGAACACACCACACTCCTCACAGACAGTCACCCAGAGGAAAGCCACGCAGACACAGGGAGAACACACCACACTCCTCACAGACAGTCACCCAGAGGAAAGCCACACAGACACAGAGAGAACACACCACACTCCTCACAGACAGTCACCCGGAGGAAACCCACGCAGACACAGGGAGAACACACCACACTCCTCAGAGACAGTCACCCGGAGGAGACCCACGCAGACACAGGGATAACACACCACACTCCTCACAGACAGTCACCCGGAGGAGACCCACGCAGACACAGGGAGAACACACCACACTCCTCACAGACAGTCACCTGGAGGAAACCCACGCAGACACAGGGAGAACACACCACACTCCTCACAGACAGTCACCCGGAGGAAACCCACGCAGACACTGGGAGAACACACCACACTCCTCACAGACAGTCACCCGGAGGAGACCCACGCAGACACAGGGAGAACACACCACACTCCTCACAGACAGTCACCCGGAGGAGACCCACGCAGACACAGGGAAAACACACCACACTCCTCACAGACAGTCACCCGGAGGAAACCCACGCAGACACAGGGAGAACACACCACACTCCTCACAGACAGTCACCCAGAGGAAAGCCACGCAGACACAGGGAGAACACACCACACTCCTCACAGACAGTCACCCAGAGGAAAGCCACACAGACACAGAGAGAACACACCACACTCCTCACAGACAGTCACCCGGAGGAAACCCACGCAGACACAGGGAGAACACACCACACTCCTCAGAGACAGTCACCCGGAGGAGACCCACGCAGACACAGGGAGAACACACCACACTCCTCACAGACAGTCACCCGGAGGAGACCCACGCAGACACAGGGAGAACACACCACACTCCTCACAGACAGTCACCCAGAACTTGAACCAACAACCTCCAGGATCCTAGAGCTGTGTGTGCAACCTCACAGCTGAATGTAAACTTAATGCATTGTATGCCTTCAGAAGCATTCAACATCCACTTCTAACTCTTCTGTGATATGATCCTGAATTCAGCTACTTATGTGGCAGCTTTTTGCCCAAAACCAGTTCCACCTTAAATATCGCAGTAGCATCAGATGCTAGAATGTATATAATTGCTTCATTTTTTTAAATGAAACGGGAACTTCAGTAATAAAAGGTCATAATACATTGAAGCTACATTAAAGCAATATAATATAATGGTAAACATAGATTTTAATGAAAGCATACTGACATTTTAATTCACTCCATCTCATTTCTGATTCACAGTGCATTCATAACACTCATTTGCCTCTGAACAATCTCAGTTTCTAAGTCAATGTCATCTGCACTTTGCCCTACCTCTATGGCATCAAAAGAGTTTCTAAAGTTCTGAGAAGGAAAAAAAACAGAATCCATAATCAATAAATGACATTGTGAAATTGAGAAAACTGCCATTAACACTGAGAGTTATAAAAACTGGTTTATAAACAGAATATTCCTGTATCTAATCATCTAGTCCCTTGCTTTTGACTTTTGATGGGGGGTAGGCTTGGGGCAGGACAGTCATTGGCTGCTGAAGTTAAGCACCACCCAGCCATTGTGCACACCCTAGGTTAACCAGTTAGTAGTCTGACTCTAAGCCTCTATGACGAGCTATGCATTACTAAAAGAAATAATCATTAAGAATAGTTGATATGGCTTACCTGTGCTTGCCAGTTGGCCATTTTCCAATCAGTGTAAGATTAGCGAGCTCTCGGTGACGTAGCGGGGTGTGCAGAATGGGCTGGGTGGGCGGGGCTTTACTTCAGCAGCTAATGACTGTCTAGATCCCGCTCCCCCATCAAAAGTCAAAACTTCTGGAGACGACAGCGAGACTGAGAGAAGCTCTGAGAAGAACTGAGAAAAGGCAGAATGAAAGCGAAAACGGAGTCTTCAATAATATTAAACCCAAAATAGACGATTATATACAGAAATATTCTGTTTACAAACCTGTTTTTATAAATCTTTAGTATTAATGTATAATTAATTAAGTATTAATGACAGTTTTCTCAATTTTAAAATGTCATTTATTGAGTATGGATTCTGTTTGTTTGCTTCTCAGAAATTGACGCCATATACCCCTCTATCCCAAAAGAAACTGAGACCCCCTACCCCAAGGCAAAATGGAGGGATAGAGCTAAGGGGTAGGGGTAAGGGTTATTTTCCACATTATCTTTATTAATTTCCACAGTAAAACCGGCCTAAACACTATCACTTTGCCTTAAAGTTTATTAATATAATGCCATAAGTACTTCATTAGAACATCAATTATATTCTCTTTTCATTTTTAATAACCGAAGATGTGCTTAGTGACTGGTGAGGGAGGTCTCCAGTGGGATCCAGGAGTGGGTCCTCCATGGCATTAGAGTAATGGCATGTTTACATCTGATATTGTAAGATAATGTTCTTCTCTGGGTCAAGGTCGGGTCAACAACACGTCTGCTGGGTTCACAGTGAAGTACAGATAAGATGCTCTTAATCTGAATCCCAGTGATGAGAAGTAGTCATGGCCTAAAGTCTAGAGAAGTGGGCTTGAGGGCACAAAACTCACCAGTTAAGTTCCCTGGACCTGGACCAGCAGGAAAAATGGGGGCAGGGTGAGTGAAGGACCAACGTTTTCCACACCCTCAGCATTCACAGATGAGCAGGGTCTGTAACCCCCATTTGCTCCCTGGGCTCAGGGGTTGCTACCTACTACTCCACAATGTGTGTGTGTGTGTGTGTGCTGTGTAGGCCTACCCAGCTTCACAAAACCTCCAGTTTCTCTCCTGTGTTTGAATACTGTTCATTTCGTGTCTCATTTGATTTGTCACTGTTCGCAAAATAATACGGTGCAACCAATATTTCGAGCACTTCCAGTTTTATTGCTGATTATATTTAAACGAGATGTAATTTAAAATATACAGGAGGATGTTCAGAGTTTATTTGCAAATATGATTTATATAACAGAGCTGAGCACCCGCAATTTATAATATAAATCTAAAACTATAAAAAGACAGTGTTAAATTTGCCTGTATTTGTGTCAAACTCTACGTTGTACTTGTTAGAAGGTAAGAAGTGTGAACGGAAGCAAGTCAGCTGCTTTTCCTGTTGAAGATGTGGCCGTAACTTGGAGGCTAAGTTTAGCTCTTAAAAGACCCCAGACTTCCATAAGGCCGTGTGTGGAAATAGGGGACTTCCTATTAGACATTAAAAAAAAAGCCCTGTGTCTTAGTGCTACTGAACTGAGTCATACTTTCAAGTGTATTCTTAGTGAGCTATTGCAGGAGTCTGAAACACATCAATAAGATGTAAAGTTCATCAGGGACTTCCACACTATGCCCAAGAGACTGTAGATACACACTCCCATTCTTTCAAAATGACTTCTGTGGTTCGTTCCCCGGTGGAGGTCCACAATCCACTCCAGAAATCACAGTTCCACTGCTCCACATCCCAGTGTCTGAGCAGCTTTATAACCCTCTATGCAATGCTTGTGCACGCTGACCTTAGGCTCATGTGCAGCTGCAATGTGCAGTGTGTCCTGTGCAGGTGTCTTTTTTGCAGTATTTTAAGTACTCACTTGTTTCTGTAGAAAACATGCTAACATATATGCTCTCGCAATGTCCTTCTGGTGATTCTTGTTGGTGTAAAATCCTCTTAGCAAAGGTCAGCTGTGTTCCCCTTCCTTTCTCACCGTCTCCGTGGTAACGTCCTGCTGTAGCGTGTTGTCGCTCGCCATGTTATTGTTGCCATTAGAACCCAGGAACCGTGGGAAGTGTTGAACCGGACGCTCTTCAGGAACGCTTGGGGGGCCATGTTGGATTAACCGTTTCCTGGAGGCCATGGTGAATAATTCTCTTTATCAAAGCGTACTTTCACTAACCCGGTCCAGAGGAATGTGAGAAAAATCCTTGCTTCAGTGGAACTGGGCTTTGGAAAGTAACACACGCTGCTGTTATAAGATCATTTGATTCACTGGATCGTTTGATATTGATATGTTGACGCAATGATAAGGGCGTAGTCAGGGGTGTGTGCATGTTTGTTTGTTTTTTCCTACATTTCTGGGACACAAACCTAACCTACATCTGCAGGGTTTCCAGATTTCCAAAAAGCATTTAATCGAAACAGCAAACAATTTCATCATTCACTTGCAGCTTGGAACCATGTTGGTGGGACTGGTATTTTAGGTTTATGAAGTCAGAATCCCTGGTTGTCTGAATCTGCCTATGGAAACACTGCAGTTTCAAAGCGAAAATGCTCAGCCATGGTCAGGTTCCCTGATTATTTCACTCACGGTGACTCTTCTAATGTATAAACACCACCACACGGACACTGCAACAAGGCTACTTCATTTTCACTGGAGGCCGTCTTTAACTCTTACCAACCCAAGATTGCTAAAGAGCTGGCTAATAGTTATTAGGCTGTGTTATTAGTTGAGGGCATGTAATGTTGTAAAGTATTGACAGGACACTTTGGCTTTAAGTACATCACTGAGTAGAGGAACCTATTTTTTCCAGTTCTACTTTTTTAGCCCTCCATATTTAGCCACTGATTCCTTTTTCGGTGAGTAGTGTGATGGTGTGTTGTTGCTGTGCTGCTTTGTGATTGGTCGCCACTGACTCACTGGAGCTGTGGCTTTTTATTTTAAACCAAAATTATCCAGAAAACAGAAAAATAGAGCGGCAGGAGCTCTTCACTTATGGAGGCTGGATGTTTTAAAAAAATTCCACAGCACAACACACTCAGGACTTGAGCAGTTTACCAAGCTGATGTTCTCGTACTGAAACTACAGCTGTTTTTTTTTTTGGGGGGGGGGGGCAAGGCACTTTTATTTTTCACTGTAGTGCTTTATTTACCAGGGTAACACTTTATTAAGTGATGGATTTAATATGTTATAGTAAACAGTCAAGTGTATATGTGGTTTTGGCTTTTTAACCTATTGTAACCTTAGGTGATAGAACTCTGTGTGTGTGTGTATGTATGAGATATAGAGAGCAAGAGAGAGAGAGAGAGAGAGAGAGAAAGAGAGAGAGAGAGAGAGAGAGAGAGAGAGAGAGAGAGAGAGAGGTGAAGTGGTGTTTACCAAAGCACAGCTGTGAAAAGGCCAGCGAGGTGTCAGTGTTGCACTCTGAGCTGACTTTCAGAACTCACTGTGGTGACAACGACACCCCCCCCCCAGAGACACACACACTCACACACATGCCCACATACACTCACAGTGGGCTGGCACACATCCCTGCTAGCTTCTGCACACACTAAACACACACAGGGAAGGGAAGTGTTTGCGTTGAGGACTCACAGATGTGGCGACAGTTCCACAAGTGCGTGAATAAATACACACTTCGTACTCACTGCAGCCAATACACACTATCGCTGATTAGAATGGAGTAGGATACAGTAGAATACACCACCCAGTAATAGAGTACAACTAAATAGAATAAAGTGGAATAGAGTAGAACAGCGTGGGATGTAGAATAGTGCAATACATTGCAGTAGACAGATCAATCCCTGTACTGATCCCTGTATCTCCCCCCTGAATAAAAGACAGAGGTAACTGTGACTACATTATATAAATGCAGAGTTCCTCTTTGCTAAATTTGGCATTGGACCTAAGACATTTAGGCTCATATGCAGCTGCTCCAGAGCATCCCATTTCACTTGAGACAAGCTGTGAGCGCATAATTGCAGTACATACTTTAACGAAGATGAAGTCACTAATTATTATGGGAGATTACACATTTATAAACACACCGTAGGGTAAAGGCTAGTCCACCACCCACAAATATTCAGACAAGAGTGGCTCTGTGGTCAGCAATTGGCCGAAGATGAAAGGCTGGAGGATGGGCAACACAAACTGGGCATCATGAGATGAGCTGGATGATGGCAGGAGCAGTGAATAAACACTGACACCGCTGCAGCTGCTTCTGGACCAATCCACAGCTGCAGATATCCACTACACCTGACTGTGGATTTGTTCTGTGTGGCTTCGGATTAAGACAAAGCAGCCGAGCTGGAGACAAGGAAGCAAACAGAGTGTCTGGATATGGTCGCTGGTTCAGAATGCTGTGTGTGTCTGTGTATAGGTGTGTTTGTATAGACCAGGTTTCACTCACGTTACAAGGATCTACAAGCTCCCCACAATATAATTCATGAATAAATTACTGAATTTAAGGTGAAGATATGTTTTAAGGTTTGGGTTGAGGATATGTTTAGGATTAATGCGGTGGCATCAAAGGTAAGAAACATGATAAATCATTAGCCCCCCACCATCCCCCCATCCCCATTGTTTAGGGCCAATTACAGCAAATATTCAGTTAGTGTAACTCATCCTGATTAGGGTCATGGTGGGTGTGGATCACACCCAGAGTCAATGGTTACAAGGCAAGATCACACCCAGGACAGGGCACATGTGTCTAAATACACACACCTGTGGACAGTTTCACACATTCACCCTGTCACTCACAGCTGTGGACAAATTTACACGTTCACCCTGTCACTCCCAACTGTGAACAATTTCACGCATTCACCCTGTCACTCACAGCTGTGGACAAGTTAACACATTCACCCTGTCACTCCCAACTGTGGACAGTTTCACACATTCACCCTGTCACTCACAGCTGTGGACAAGTTAACACATTCACCCTGTCACTCCCAACTGTGAACAATTTCACGCATTCACCCTGTCACTCACAGCTGTGGACAAGTTAACACATTCACCCTGTCACTCCCAACTGTGAACAATTTCACGCATTCACCCTGTCACTCACAGCTGTGGACAAGTTAACACATTCACCCTGTCACTCCCAACTGTGGACAGTTTCACACATTCACCCTGTCACTCACAGCTGTGGACAAATTTACACGTTCACCCTGTCACTCCCAACTGTGAACAATTTCACGCATTCACCCTGTCACTCACAGCTGTGGACAAGTTAACACATTCACCCTGTCACTCCCAACTGTGGACAGTTTCACACATTCACCCTGTCACTCACAGCTGTGGACAAATTTACACGTTCACCCTGTCACTCCCAACTGTGAACAATTTCACGCATTCACCCTGTCACTCACAGCTGTGGACAAGTTAACACATTCACCCTGTCACTCCCAACTGTGAACAATTTCACGCATTCACCCTGTCACTCACAGCTGTGGACAAGTTAACACATTCACCCTGTCACTCCCAACTGTGAACAATTTCCCGCGTTCACCCTGTCACTCACTGCTGTGGACAATTTCACACATTCACCCTGTCATTCACAGCCGCAGGCAATTTCACGCGTTCACCCTGTCACTCACAGCTGTGGACAAATTCACACGTTCACCCTGTCACTCACAGTCGCAGACAATTTCACGCATTCACCCTGTCACTCACAGCTGCGAACAATTTCACACATTCACCCTGTCACTCACAGCTGTGGACAAGTTAACACATTCACCCTGTCACTCCCAACTGTGAACAATTTCACACGTTCACCCTGTCACTCACAGCTGTGGACAATTTCACACATTCACCCTGTCATTCACAGCCGCAGGCAATTTCACGCGTTCACCCTGTCACTCACAGCTGTGGACAAATTCACACGTTCACCCTGTCACTCACAGTCGCAGACAATTTCACGCATTCACCCTGTCACTCACAGCTGCGAACAATTTCACACACTCACCCTGTCACTCACAGCCGCAGGCAATTTCACGCATTCGCCCTGTCACTCACAGCTGTGGACAATTTCACACATTCACACTGTCACTCACTCATGTGTGTTTTTGCACTGTGAGAGGAAGCATGTGTTTTTGCACCTGGAGTGTACCAACACAGACACAGGGAGAACACACCACACTCCTCACAGGCAATGACCCCATGCCTGTTGTACCTTTCTGCACTTAGAGTAAATGAAGTGATTTAAACACAATTATCTATGGAAACGAATGTGACTAATCATTAATTATTTCACTGATTCCACAGTGTGTTCTCCCTGCGTCTGCGTGGGTTTCCTCCGGGTGCTCCGGTTTCCTCCCACAGTCCAAAAACACACGTTGGTAGGTGGACTGGCGACTCAAAATTGTGCCTAAGTGTGAGTGTGTGAGTTAATGTGTGAGTGTGTGTCACCCTGTGAAGGACTGGCGCCCCCTCCAGGGTGTGTTCCCACCTCTTGACTCACAGTGACCCTGAACTGAATAAGCACTTACAGATAATGAATGAATGAATTAACGAATGATTCCACAGTCCTAGTTTTTAAATGACTTAAAATTGTGTCTTTTTCAGTTTGAATTTAATGAAATTGTCAGGTCAGCTGTACATTACTTGTATGGAAGTGTGCCTCTGCCTTTTCAGACCTTAGTTTATCACACTTCCCTTCAGCATGACCTTAAGTGACCCTAAACCTCCATGTGACAGCACACCATAACGTGACCGTTGAATAAATACCGAATGGCAGCTTCTGGTTTAGATCCAAATGTCCCAATGGCTTTCATTTGCTCTCCTGGACCTGGAGTGTGAGAGGGGAGTGACAGAGAGGAATATACAAGTGGCTGCTAAGCCTTTAACAGCTTGGCTAATTTACACTACACAGAGCACTACACTCACTGGCCACTGGCTCTCGTGTAGCTGGTGTGCAGTTAGAGACGGTAGCTCGGCCGTTGAGGAATACCTTGTGGTAGTGTCCTCCAGCCTGTCAGCTTTTTTGGATCAAACCAAATTGGGACGATTATATTTTTGTTCTAACTGTGGTAAGTCTCTAGAAGTAAACTTTCAGGGAACAGAATTGGCAGCAGTGTTAATATCATCAACACAATTGATAACAAAGTTATTCATTGATATTAACAAGAAAAAGTTTTGCATATTTTATCAATAATTAAAAAAATAAACAAAAGGGTGAAAGACTGATAAATGGCCTGTTATAACTTATCTGGAACCAAAACATGAAATAAAACAGGAAAAGGCTCAGTCTGTTTGCTGTTGCCAGGGTAACGAAAGGCGGAACTGAAGAGGGGTAGAAACTCTTGGAGATGACTCACTCTCGGTTGCAAGCGCATTCTGCAGCACACTTTGAACTTTAAAAATGTTAATTTTAGAGAAATGCACAATGTATTTAAATAAAAATTGCCCAAAATTTGTAAAAACAATTTCGCTGTTAGTGTGTTTTTAAAAGAAAAACATTTTTAGGCTATTGTTTATGCAAGTTAGTAATAAATAATACCTCTAGAATAGTAATAACTCATAATAAAATACAGGATTAGGCTTTTTTCTTTCCCCAAATAAAAACTAGACTAACAATTATTAATTCATTCATTATCTGTAACCCTTATCCAATTCAGGGTCGCGGTGGGCGCAGAGCCTACCTGGAATCATTGGGCGCAAGGTGGGAATACACCCTGGAGGGGGCGCCAGTCCTTCACAGGGCAACACAGACACACACACACATTCACTTACACACTCACACCTACGGACACTTTTGAGTCGCCAATCCACCTACCAACGTGTGTGATTTTGGACTGTGGGAGGAAACCAGAGCACCCGGAGGAAACCCATGCAGACACAGGGAGAACACACCAACTCCTCACAGACAGTCACCCGGAGGAAACCCACGCAAACACAGGGAGAACGCACTACACTCCACACAGACAGTCACCTGGAGGAAACCCATGCAGACACAGGGAGAACACACCAACTCCTCACAGACAGTCACCCGGAGGAAACCCACGCAGACACAGGGAGAACACACCACACTCCTCACAGACAGTCACCTGGAGGAAACCCACGCAGACACAGGGAGAACACACCACACTCCTCACAGACAGTCACCCGGAGGAAACCCACGCAGACACAGAGAGAACCCACCACACTCCTCACAGACAGTCAGTTGAAAATGGAGGTTCTCAACGAGAAATGACCAATGGACTGGACGTGCCGAGGGTCACGTTATTTAAAAGGGTCTCAATGAAGCAAAAAAGTGGCCTGACAAAGAGTGTGTTCTTCAGGAGAGGAGGTGTGGGAACGAGGGATGGAGCTAAAGAAGGAATTAAAATTGAGAGAGAAGCGGAGGAAGGGTGGGAGTTTGAGAGAGAGAGAAAGATGAAGAGAAAGAATCCTTCAGTGGTTCAGTGTGGGAACGAGGGGTCACGGCTCAGCAGGAAGAAGGCTTTCTTGGCAGGACGTGGCAGAAAGGGATTGTGGGAATTTACACAGGATTAACGGGGCGTCTGATGCCCTCACACACACACGCAAACACATTCATCTATGAGCGCACACACTCACTCGTTCACACACTCCTAATACCCTGTCTTACATACTAACACACAGACATGATCTCCATCTCCCATCCCCATGCCGTTGGGGGCAGGATTTATTTTTGTTGGGGGTCACATATATGTGACACACTTTTGTCTTTTGTGCATCGAAAACTAATCAAAAACACAAAGTCGGAGAGGGGAAAAAAACAAACAAATCAGATGTTCTCTCAGCTTTGAGGGATTATGAAAAAAAGAATTTGCGCTCTTTCTCTCTCCATCTGTTGATTTTGGACGGCAGCGACATTTTTGCAGCAGCCCGCGATGGAGGACAGTGACGCAGCAGTACACCGTATTACCCAAAGCTTTCAGACACCCTTTAAAACGAGTCAATCTGGTATTTTAGGTGCCCCCACGGTGGACAGATGTTCAGTTTTATATAATCTTTAATAAAATACAGAAAATGAAATGAAATGGGATTCTCTGGAGCAGCTGCACATGAGCCTTGGGTATATAGAGTAGTGTGGTGGTGCTTGCTAGAGTCATTGCCACACATCTCCAGGATCCTGGGGTCCTGAGTTTAATCCCTGCCTCGGGTCACTGTCTGTGAGGAGTCTGGTGGTGCTCCCGGTGTCTATTTCTGTTTTCTCACGTTTTGCAAAAACATGTTGGCTTGGGTAGGCTTTGTGAAAGGGGTGTGTGTGTAAATGTCTAGGTGAGTGTGTGTTGTCCTGTGATAGACTGGTGGCCAGTACAGGCTGTGCTTTCGGTTTGCCATCATATCATCCAGGTGGATGCTCCACATTGGAGGTGGTTGGCATAAGCACCTTTTACAGCTCTGTTCAGAAGTCAAGGGGGAGTGGGAAGCCGTAGAGGTGGTTTCAAACCCTCCTCCAAAAAGCAACAACAAAGATCATATTCTCTCCATTACCATCACAATGATTTTAATGCTATAATTTTAAGGTTACAATACTACGCAGTGGAGCTTTAATGCCAACTCGAGGTGTCTAAAGTGGACAGCGGAATGATGGAGCACCATCAGGTACCTATTTAATGAAACTGTAAATTTGAAAGTGTCGTGCATCTAATTCAAACAACTCCTGAACTTGTGAAGGTACATCTACATGGTACATACACTGTAACTAAGGTATAGCTGCTGTTTCATTGCATGGTACCTACTCGGCTCTGCACGGCTCTACTTGGTTTTTTGGCTTTTACGTTAGGTAAATTTAGTTCCTGGTATCTGGATCCAGTCCCTGTTAAATAATGCAGACCTCCAGCACAAACTAGGCATTTGTAAAATCTCCATGCTCCACACAGGGACCATGGACCAAAACGCGAGTACAGCCAAGTAGAGTAGGTACCATGCAGCGGAAAAGCACCATATGTGGCCATATGTGCCTGATAACCTGCCTAGCTACTCCATGGCACCAAGTCCACATTTCCAGTGTATCAGACATCATGCTCCACTTTGATGATGTGACTGATAAATCCAGAGCTGTAGTGTGTAATCCTGGTGAACTTGACACTCTCATTTAATTTGATCCTCGCAATACAGCTCTGGTCAAAACCAAACCCTCACACATTCATTAACACACTCACACCTGTGGACACCGTTGCATGGCTAATCCACCTACCAGTGTGTGTTTTGGGACTCTGGGAGGAAACCAGAGCACCTGGGGGGAACCCAGACTGATACAGAGAGAACACACCTCATCTGCACCAGGGTTTCCATGGCAGCATTCACCCTTGTTGTAACAGAGCTATCACAATACGTATGAACACACCCCTGCATGACTTTCTGAACTTTTTTCACACTGCTATATTTACACTCATCCCCTTTACACCAACACTGATATAGAGCAGATCAAACCCTCGGCTCTGCAGTTGTCTCTAATCGTCCCCAGCCGCTGCATCCGTGTGGACAGTGGCTAAGCTCTTTTTAATGAGAGCGTCAACTGTGCTGCTTCTGGAGAAAGGATCCGTTATGGATTCCCGGTGCTGGAAGGAGCGGAGCTTCAAACAACATTTCTGCCCCAGCAGCCACCCGGCAACCGGGGCCATTAGCCCACTTTATGAGACCCCATAAAAGCCTCCACTTCCTGTTTATGAAGGCTTCGGAGTATCCGAGAACTGCAGCGGTCATAGGTCTGAATCCTTCTCATGTAGCTTCATGGTTTAAAAGGCCTTAATATATTCCATACATTCTTGGTTATGTTTTCCCCGAGGGCTTACATAGCATTTTAAAGCAGCCTGGTTTTTTTTTTATTTGTCGTTTAGAGCGTTTCTATTGGTCGATTCATCAAACTCTTTTGGCCAAGTGTACATTTTTGCTGATACAAGATTTTGTCCCAGCAACACTATATAACGATATTCACCGAAAAATGGATTAGGAATTCCTACCTTGTATCTACACTTACGGTACATTTTATATGCTCCTCTGACCATACAGGAGTAGTTCTACAATTACAGACTCTAGTTCACCTGTTCTTTTTATTTATCCCCATTTCACCCTGCTCTTAAATGCTCAGGACCCCCATAGGACCTCCACAGAGCAGGTACAATTTGTGTGGTGGATCATTCTCAGCACTGACATGGTGGTGATGTGTTAATGTGTATTTTACTGGTGGGCATGGATCAGTGCTACAGTGTCACTGCTGGACTGAGAATAGTCTACCAACCAAAAAAATCCATCCAACAGCATCCAGTGTCCACTAATGAAGAGCTAGAGGACGCCCAACACCATAAGTACAGCGACAGAAGAGCGTCTGTCTCTGACTTAATATCTGCAAGATGGACCAACGAGGTAGGGGTGTCTAACAGTGCATGGACACAGTGTTTAAAAACTCAAGCAGCACTGCTGTGTCTGATCCAAATGCCGCCAGACACGGGGAAACCCCGACGCTGGAAGAACACACCAAACTCCTCACAGACAGTCACCCGGAGGAAACCCATGCAGACACAGGGAGAACACACCACAATCCTCACAGATAGTCATCCGGAGGACACCCACGCAGACACAGGGAGAACACACCACACTCCTCACAGACAGTCACCCGGAGGAAACCCACGCAGACACAGAGAGAACACACCACACTCCTCACAGACAGTCACCCGGAGGAAACCCACACAGACACAGGGAGAACACACCAAACTCCTCACAGACAGTCACCCGGAGGACACCCACACAGACACAGAGAGAACACATCACAATCCTCACAGACAGGCACCTGGAGGAAACCTAGCAGACATGGGGAGAACACAGTAAATTCCTTACCATGCGTTACTATGCAGCTCAAATATGATATTACACCCCACCACTTAGCACTGTGCTAACTGCCTGCCCATATCACACCCCTAAAGTAGAGATGTTAGGTAACTTAAATAGACTAAAAGTTGTTAAGTGTGAGTGAGTGAGTGAGTGAGTAGGTAGGTGGTCTCCCATTGCCAGATTCTTTAGGGAGTGTCTGGTACCTTTTGCCACTTAACAAGGCCAAGAACCACCTACTACAGCAGGAAAAGAAATTTGACTCACACACAAAAGGACTAATCACAAGTCTGATATTTTGTCATGACGTGTAGATGGAGGCCGACAGCGAGGCCAATTTAATTTCACTAAAGTATCAGACGTTCCGTCAGCTTGTGGGTGGAGCATCTGTGGCTGAGACCAGTGTGTGAATAAATGAGTTATAAGATAGTTTCATCAGGTGCTTCACATTAAATGTGTTGCTCTAGTAAATGACTCATTTAATCTGGTTCATCTGCAAACTGTGATGATCTACTTCTGTTACAACTAATACAGTACACACCCCTCCCCCCACTTATGCTACCTACTCCCTTTTGACTCGACTGATCTAATACTATACCAGTGTTTAGGGGAAAATCCTATAAATGGTTTCAATATTAGCTTGTGGCTTCAGGTCACATTCTCTGCCACACACACAGACACACATACACACACACACACACACACACACACACACTTCTCTTTAATCTCTAAATGGTAGCCTGTTCAAAGTTATGGGGAAGTCCTTACATGAACTCTATAACCACAGGTTTGGCCACGCCTCACTCCCCACAAAACACACACACACACACCGTTACCTAAGGTAGAGGTCTCTGCACATTGTCTCTAAGTGAGCTGATAAATGTAAGTGTGCTGTGGTTATCTGGAGAAAAGGCCTTTACAAGCAGAAAGCTGTCACACTGCTTTTATAAACAAAAGGGCTCTGACATCACTCCACACGTAGAGTCCTCCGTTCAGTCGACTGTTAATCATGACATTTCTGCAGGTACAGAGCAGAATAAAGCTTTGATTAACTACGCAGAATCAGGGACTATATGGTAGATAATCCGTGTTGGGGCCAGTTCTGTCTTTTTCCTAAAATAGTATCTGTTACTTCCTTCTTTTTCCAGCAGAAACCCTGTTCTGCCCTCACTTAGGCATCAGAACTTTATACCATCGCTAATGAAGATGGACTCTTGACACATTCCCTTAATGCATTTACATCGGATTTGTTTTAAATCTAAACTGTGTGAGCAGCAGCACCTGCCTATTCAAACCTGTTTGTTGGGCCTGAGTCAATTTCCCGTTGAATAACAGAACCACGAATGTGGGTGGAGTTTCTGGAGGCTGTGTTGTGGTCATGTGATTTCCCATTTAATACTAATGTACACAAAAAACACAAAAGCTTCCAGTTCTGATTTAGCTTTTGCTCAGTGTATTGTTTTACACACAGCAACAGAGACAACGAGAGTATGCGAAAAACTTCGGTAACACTTTAAATTACAGCCCGCTAATTACTGAGTAAGTACAGAGTGAGTACCTGATAAGTAAGCCGTAAGATAAAAGAAGTACTGAGTGAGTAAAGGGTATGATAGTAGAAATATGTGGTTATTACTGGGTATCTTACAGTTCATTTCATCATTTCCTCATTAGTCAGCTATGCACATATAATGCCCCTAAGGCTAAAGAGCGTAAAATATCTCCTAAGTATGTGATGATGATTATTGTGGTAAATCACATGTACCTAATGAGTACAAAGCACCATGAAACCCTGCTAGTGCCTGTAATGAACGTAGCCGACCATGTCCTTCCCTGTAGGTGCACTGTAAATAATTAAAAAATAAAAAAGGATATACAGTGGAACCTCTACTAACGAACATTCCAAGATACGAACCGGGCATTTTTTGCCTCCACCAACGAACCACGACTCTAGAAACGGACCCGAGCCTCCTCCGAGCCGGCGGCTGGAAATGGCCACTGACCCCAATAAGCGAGTCTCCCAGCGTCCAGACTTGAGTGAGCTTTTAAGATTAGCAAATTGTAGCTTTAGCAATTTAGCATTAGTGTAAATAGCAGACATCAAAATTCGTGCTAAGTTAAACCGTATCTACGCTTCGTCTCCCCACATTCACCGCCTACTCTCCGTTATTCCACCCCCCCCCCCCCACCTCCCGTCATACAGCTAGTGCCTGTGTTACTCCTCCAGCCAGTCGTCACGTCTTCAAGGTAGCGATGTGTAACCACTTATAACTTTATTTCTCTTTTATTTTTAGTAACGCTACATGTATTTTTTTACTAATTTGAGAGTGTTGTAAACATATATCAGTGCAAAAATGGTGACTCTCGGGGGGTGGGGGCTGGAACACATTAATTGCTTTTCCATTATTTTAAATGGGGAAAATTGACTCGAGAAACGAACTTTTCCAGTTACGAACCGGGTCACGGAACGGATCAAGTTCGTAGGTAGAGGTTCCACTATATTCGTTACTTATACAAAAATGACAGTAAAAGACACTTGAATAAACTGTCATACATTTAATTACATTTTGTAATCTACAATTATGCTTAGAATTACAATGGATTCGGAACATAATTTCGTTCCTTATTTGTAAAATGTTTGTAAGATATACACAGTAATGACCACACACTTCTAGTTTCATGCCCTTTACTTTCTCTGTATTTACATTTTCGTACACCTTACTTAACAGGTACTTACTCTGTATTTACGGAGTTCCTTATTTGTAAAATGTTTCTAAGATATAACCAGTAATAACCACATATTTCTACCCTATAACATACCCTTTACTTTCTCAGTAATTATTTTATCTCATGCCTTACTCCACAGGTACTTGCTCTGTACTTACCCAGTACTTGGCGGGCTGTAATTTAAAGTGTTACCAAAGTTTCCGTTAATTTGTTCTCGTGACAACCATTTAGCTGAGTTTGTAGCTCAGCAGCCGATGGAAAAAGGCTTTGTTTGTTGTGTTCCGTTGTTAGCGACTCTTCCAGGTCAATATTGATGCTAAAGTACCAGCGAAGTCAGTTTTTGATAAAGTTTTGTGATAAAATGATCTGTGATGTAATGATCAGTGCTTGGTACACTTTATTATTTTTCCATGAGTACACTTTGTAACCCAAACACCAAGGTACTCCGGTGTGGTACAGGTCCCTAGGAAGCAGAAAATGGGACCATAAACATATTTATCATGAATTTGGAACTGTACTAAACCTAATACTCTGCCCTGGAGAAAAATGTATTGTGTGTAGTATATTACCGTTTTGCTATCTCTTCCTCTACAAGCTCAGTTTGTGTGTGTGTGTGTGTGTGTGTGTGTTAGAGAGATGTAAGGGAAGGATAAAGTTTATCTCCATGGTGATTACACACAAGCAACACAAACACGCACCTCGTGTGATTCAAAACTTGCAAATTCTCTGAACTTATAAGATTCACAGCTCAGTCTTTGCTGCACAGTTTGCATTGGTCTTTCGTCAGTGGGCAATGTATGCTGCTTACAGGACAATGTTGGCTGGATATTTCTGATTGCTGGACTATCCTCACTCCAAAAAATACCACTTTTAAAACCAATGTGTGTGTGTGGCTTGATTGCAGAAGAAATATTTTGTTGTATATCGTATAAGGACTATGGAATAAATGGTGCATGTTTCGTGGATATTCACTGCCTCAGAAACAATACAGAGCAACCCCCACCGGAGCAAACTATAATGTAAATTATTGTAATAGTTGTATACTGTAATACTGCCCACCCTATTGTACAGTTTCTGGTCAGTTAGACATGCACAATAGTGTGGTGTCAGTCATTCATTCCTTCATTGTCTGTAGCGGCTTTGTCCTGTTCAGAGTCACGGTGGGTCCGGTGCTCACCCGGAGTCTTAGGCTGAAAGGCAAGAGCACACCCTGGACAAGGTGCCACACACTCACACATTCACTCCCACAGTCCACCAATGTTTTTCTGGACAGGGAGAAAACACCATAATCTTTACAGACTGTGACTGAAGGCAGGGCTCCAACCCAGGACCCGGGAGCTGTGTGACAGTGACTCTACATGTTGCATCACTGTGCTGCCCCATGTGGTGGTCCATGATGATGAAAAGCAGCTTGCGAATTTACGGCTATTATTCAGAATTCTTAACAATGAATCATTGAGTGGCTTCCACCATAAAAACCCCATTATATCACCATTAAAGGCTCTTAAACAGCAGATGATTTATTTAGACTTAGCAGTAGTTTCAAGACACAGAGGGGTTTTCCCATTACAACAGGAACTTCCCCTTCCACCTTACGGTGAGGGCTACAATTATCTGGTGGTAAGTAGTGACCCAAAAGTTTCTTTTCTACCCTCTGATATTTTGCTGTGAAGTCACAGCAAACAGTTAACCGTAGACCGAGAAAGAAGTCAGTCCTGACAACGTATGAATACAAACTGACACACACAGGCCCACACACAATATGAAGGAACGGGGATGGAAGTTATGCCATAGTTGGTGTGTGTGTATGTGTGTGTGTAGGCTGGTCACATGCAGAGGAACAGCAGGCGACACAAACCGAAACTCGTACATGGGTTGCCCTTGGTTACAACATTTGTGCCATCTCCCACGAGCTGAGTCAAAGAGCATTGAGTCACTAAAGGTTTTTCCACCAAATAAATACAGTAAATGAACAGATAAGATCCAACACGTTCAACTCTGTCACAATTACCAGAATATTGTGTATTTAGTATTGGGTGAGGTCCAGAATTGTGAAAACATGAATATTATGTCATTGTGGGGATTTTAGTTTAGCTCCACAATTGCCATTTTTTTTCAATGTCTGTGAGGAGTGTGGTGTGTTCTCCCTGTGTCCGCGTGGGTTTCCTCCGGGTGACTGTCTGTGAGGAGTGTGGTGTGTTCTCCCTGTGTCCGCGTGGGTTTCCTCCGGGTGACTGTCTGTGAGGAGTGTGGTGTGTTCTCCCTGTGTCCGCGTGGGTTTCCTCCGGGTGATTGTCTGTGAGGAGTGTGGTGTGTTCTCCCTGTGTCCGCGTGGGTTTCCTCCGGGTGACTGTCTGTGAGGAGTGTGGTGTGTTCTCCCTGTGTCTGCGTGGGTTTCCTCCGGGTGACTGTCTGTGAGGAGTGTGGTGTGTTCGTTCTGTGTCTGCGTGGGGTTCCTCCGGGTGATTGTCTGTGAGGAGTGTGGTGTGCTCTCTCTGTGTCTGTGTGGGTGACACAGAAGTGTCCATAGGTGTGAGTGAGTGTGTGAGTGTTTGTCGCCCTGTGAAGGACTGGCGCCCCCTCCAGTGTGTATTCCCGCCTTGCGCCCAATGATTCTGGGTTACTCTTACATGTGAAATAGCTTCATCCTGTTCAGGGAGGTGGGGGATCCTAGGCAGGATGCGGTCACAGGGCATTACGTGTGTTCAATCTTTTTTATTTATTTATTTATTTAAAATTAGGATAAAAATGTAAAATAAAACGTTTTTTTAAACTTAGGGTTGAGTTAAATATTTACGTACAATCATTTGTAAAGAAGAACTTAGAAACCCCATGAAGACAGGAATACAGAGTGGCATCTGTGTGTGTGTGTGTGTGTGTGTGTGTGTGTGTTGAGTATTAAAATAGTTTATAATTTCTTATGAATGAATGGAGATTTTTTCAGATGACTCTTTAATAATACAATTATTTAAATACACCCTGCATTCATCCACTGACACACCACACACACACACATTAACAGGATTTGAGCAGTCACACCTAGCTGGTTGTTTTCTCTTCCTGAAGCCCAGTCAATCTCCTGACCAGTCAGATCGCTCGGTCAGCTCCCCCACAGCCATCCTTTTGTTTGCATTCTCTATTGTATGACATCACCAGAGCCCCTGACATTGCTGCTCTCCCATTGGCTGAACTGGTCGAATTCTGCTGATTAGGTTCAAAGATCACAGCGTGTTGCCAGTGGTTGACATCATTTGCTGGACCTCCGCCAGCAACCGTGAACTGACCAGCAGAGCCCAGCACAAAAACATCCCATTCACCACCAATGAACCAGAGAACTGAAGGAAAGGGGAGTCGGAATGAACAAGTTTCAGTTTGCTGGTTGACTGCACAGATGTAACACACAGTTAGTTACAAATGAAGCGATTAAATACTGCTTTGTATTAATTGAATAGTAACCATGCATTCAGTTCACTGTTTATTGCATCTTCAAAGTAGTAACTTTACAGGAAGAGAACACTGCACACTCAGAGAACATCATTGGTCAGTAAAGGTGGTCACAAACAGTGTAAATGTAGCTTTAAAAGTACAACAGTGGTGCTAAAGTCCAGTTGTGTTCCCTAAACGTACATTGCACCTTTGAGGGTACCACTACAATACCCTTTTTTTTCAATTTAATGAATAATGTAAAAAACATTTGGGTTGTTTATTTATATTTATATGTATTTCGGCGTGCAGCACGGTGGTGCAGCAGGTGTTGCAGTCACACAGCTCCAGGGACCTGGAGGTTGTGGGTTCGAATCCTGCTCCGGGTGACTGTCTGTGAGGAGTGTGGTGGGTTCTCCCTGTGTCTGCGTTGGTTTCCTCCGTGTGACTGTCTGTGAGGAGTGTGGTGTGTTCTCCCTGTGTCTGCGTGGGTTTCCTCCGGGTGACTGTCTGTGAGGAGTGTGGTGTGTTCTCTCTGTGTCTGCGTGGGTTTCCTCCGTGTGACTGTCTGTGAGGACTGTGGTGTGTTCTCCCTGTGTCTGCGTGGGTTTCCTCCGGGTGACTGTCTGTGAGGAGTGTGGTGTGTTCTCCCTGTGTCTGCGTGGGTTTCCTCTGGGTGACTGTCTGTGAGAAGTGTGGTGTGTTCTCCCTGTGTCTGTGTGGGTTTCCTCCGGGTGACTGTCTGTGAGAAGTGTGGTGTGTTCTCCCTGTGTCTGTGTGGGTTTCCTCCGGGTGACTGTCTGTGAGGAGTGTGGTGTGTTCTCCCTGTGTCTGCGTGGGTTTCCTCCGGGTGACTGTCTGTGAGAAGTGTGGTGTGTTCTCCCTGTGTCTGTGTGGGTTTCCTCCGGGTGACTGTCTGTGAGAAGTGTGGTGTGTTCTCCCTGTGTCTGTGTGGGTTTCCTCCGGGTGACTGTCTGTGAGGAGTGTGGTGTGTTCTCCCTGTGTCTGCGTGGGTTTCCTCCGGGTGACTGTCTGTGAGGACTGTGGTGTGTTCTCCCTGTGTCCGAGTGGGTTTCCTCCGGGTGACTGTCTGTGAGGAGTGTGGTGTGTTCTCCCTGTGTCTGCGTGGGTTTCCTCCAGGTTACTGTCTGTGAGGAGTGTGGTGTGTTCTCCCTGTGTCTGCATGGGTTTCCTCCAGGTGACTGTCTGTGAGGAGCGTGGTGGAGGAGTGTTTTCTAAAACTACAACATTAAGAGCAATATCTCTACAGACAAATCCTGCCTGAGATGTGCATTATACATTTAAATAAAATGTGCCTTCTGAATTTAACCCATCTGTGGCAGTGAACACACACACAGTGCACTAGGGGCTGTGAAAACACACCCAGAGCAGTGGGCAGACATCCCCGGTGCACTGGGGAACCCACACCGAACCGTACACTCAGTTGTGGATTGAGGGAGGAGGACACTGCGGTTTCTTTACTCCCAGCACCCCAAATTTTCATGGGAATCGAACCAACAACGTTTCAGTCCAAAGCTCTCTTTAGGTCATGACTGCGCACAAGTTTAACACAGTTAACAATGATAGACTGATGTGATTCACCAACAAAGAGTATGAGCAAGTCTCACTTTTACTTACACACACACACACACACACACACACACACACACACACACACGTACTGTTGTGTGTTACTCTTTGGCCTCAAAAGCTTCGGTTGTTCTCAAATCGAAAGGCAGGAAAGAGCAACAGAGGGAGGAACGGGATGATGGAGGGAGCCGAGTGACGGAGTGAGAACAGAGTGATGGAGAGAGCGAGAGGGAGGGCGAGTGTCCTGATAGTTTTGGAGCACGCTGGGTGTTGATCTTCGCTGCTGGCCGTGGTGGAGGGGTGGAAAATAAGCGGCGAGGTGGTGGTGGTTGGGGAGGCCTGGATGAGGAATGCACCAACTTTATTTGTTCTGTCCTTCACCCCCTCCTTCCTCCATGTATCCCCCCATCCGAGAAGCGAAAGAGTGTGG
Organism: Hoplias malabaricus; assembly: GCF_029633855.1. Taxonomy (NCBI): domain Eukaryota; kingdom Metazoa; phylum Chordata; class Actinopteri; order Characiformes; family Erythrinidae; genus Hoplias; species Hoplias malabaricus. Next base: position 4,724,645 of record NC_089807.1, on the reverse strand, counting down.
AACATAAACCTCTCTGATGGCAGTGTGACGCTGGAAACTCTTCACACACACCACAGCGTGCCAAATCAAACATTATTCCACAGAGGTGCAATGGCATATAGTAATGATCCTCTCTCTCTCTCTCTCTCTCTCTCTCTCTTTTTTTTTGTCTCTCTCTATTTCTGTCTCTCTCTCTCTCTCTCTCTCTGTCTTTCTCTCTCTCTCTCTCTTTCTGTCTGTCTGTCTGTTCTCTCTCTCTCTCTCTTTGTCTCTCTCTCTCTCGCTCATAATCTCTCACACTCTTTCTACTATCTCTCTCTCTCTCTTTCTGTCTCTCTCTCTCTCCCTCTCGCTCTCTGTCTTTTTCTCTTTCTTTCTCTCTCTCTCTCGCTCATAATCTCTCACACTCTTTCTACTATATCTTTCTCTCTCTCTCTCTTTGTCTCTCCATATCCCTCTAGTTCTTTGTCTCCCTCTCTCCCTTATTCTCTCTCTTTTTTCCATGGCAATGTAAAGGCATGTGGCAGTGTTATGACCTTTTTCTTCATTCCTTTTCTTCTTCCTCTAACCCTCAGTCTCTCACTTTCTCTTTCTCACTTTCTCTCTCTCACTCAATCTTTCTTTCTCTCATCTGTCTCACTGTCACACTTTTCCTCTCATATCCCCCTCAGTCACTGAGCAAACTCAGAAACCCTCTAAAGCACTGTTTTTTTGGGGGGAGTGCGGTGGGGGGTTAATCTCTTTGAAGGTAAAGTTGATATGTGAATGTAAACATGTTCCTGTTGTGGGAAAGTGTGTGCTCAGTGTTTAGTCTGGGAAGCTGGTGGTGAGTAATTCACCGCAGAGGTGCAGTGATTAAGTGATTGCTAAAATCACATGTTCCTGCGTGCATATTAGACGCGTGTTCTGTGTCATTTTAGTTAAGCAGGTCCATCTCATAATTTCCCAGAAATGAGGTTTATTAGGTTGTTGTACTTACCTTTTACACTCATTGACCCTTTCCCACTAAAAACCCAGCAGTTCCCCTCTACTCCATTTATCATTAGTCACTTCCTGATCACAGAACCACTGCTTTCCAGATCATACGTGGAGGGACATTCTCAGCACAGCCGTGTAAATGTGGAGCAGTCGCCAGGCTTAGGCCTGAGGAGAATCACACTTGTGTTCTCTGGAGTGATGGAGCTCAGTTCAATATGTTTACCCTGAGCTGGAGCATTGTTTGTGAACCAGAACTTATCATTATTATAACATCAGTATCAGATTTTATTAATGTCACTGTGACTAATGCTGATTCAAACAACATCTAAGAGTTTTAGGGAACAGTAACAATTCCAGGAAGTCTCCAAACAAGAATGGACGGTGAAATTTGACCTGAACAGATTTTAGGTGTTTGAATAAGTTTAAAAGTATTTACTGTGTAATGTATAACTGTAATTTAAAAAATCATCTTTGGTTTTCATTGTACAGTAACTGATGCATAATTAAAAAAAAAACACAGCTGTCTTTTGATCCAATAAAATAACTTAAATATTTCGTAGTTTGCAGTAAATTCATGTTTTTGGACTGTGGGAGGAAACCGGAGCATCCGGAGGAAACCCACGCAGATACAGGGAGAACACACCACAATCCTCACAGACAGTCACACAGAGGAAACCCATGCAGATACAGGGAGAACACACTACAATCCTCACAGACAGTCACACAGAGGAAACCCACGCAGATACAGAGAGAACACACCACACTCCTCACAGACAGTCACCCGAAGGAAACCCACGCAGACACAGGGAGAACACACCACACTCCTCACAGACAGTCACCCAGAGGAAACCCACGCAGACACAGAGAGAACACACCACACTCCTCACAGACAGTCACCCGAAGGAAACCCACACAGACACAGGGAGAACACACCACACTCCTCACAGACAGTCACCCAGAGGAAACCCACGCAGACACAGAGAGAACACACCACACTCCTCACAGACAATCACCCGAAGGAAACCCACGCAGACACAGAGAGAACACACCACACTCCTCACAGATAGTCACCCGAAGGAAACCCACGCAGACACAGAGAGAACACACCACACTCCTCACAGACAGTCACCCGAAGGAAACCCACGCAGACACAGAGAGAACACACCACACTCCTCACAGACAGTCACCCGAAGGAAACCCACGCAGACACAGGGAGAACACACCACACTCCTCACAGACAGTCACCCTGAGGAAACCCACGTAGACACAGAGAGAACACACCACACTCCTCACAGACAGTCACCCGGAGGAAACCCACGCAGACACAGGGAGAACACACCACACTCCTCACAGACAGTCACCCGGAGGAAACCCACGCAGACACAGGGAGAACACACCACACTCCTCACAGACAGTCACCCGGAGAAAACCCACGCAGACACAGAGAGAACACACCACACTCCTCACAGACAGTCACCCGGAGGAAACCCACGCAGACACAGAGAGAACACACCACACTCCTCACAGACAGTCACCCGGAGGAAACCCACGCAGACACAGGGAGAACACACCACACTCCTCACAGACAGTCACCCGGAGGAAACCCACGCAGACACAGGGAGAACACACCACACTCCTCACAGACAGTCACCCGGAGGAAACCCACGCAGACACAGGGAGAACACACCACACTCCTCACAGACAGTCACCCGGAGGAAACCCACGCAGACACAGGGAGAACACACCACACTCCTCACAGACAGTCACCCGGAGAAAACCCACGCAGACACAGAGAGAACACACCACACTCCTCACAGACAGTCACCCGGAGGAAACCCACGCAGACACAGAGAGAACACACCACACTCCTCACAGACAGTCACCCGGAGGAAACCCACGCAGACACAGGGAGAACACACCACACTCCTCACAGACAGTCACCCGGAGGAAACCCACGCAGACACAGGGAGAACACACCACACTCCTCACAGACAGTCACCCGGAGGAAACCCACGCAGACACAGGGAGAACACACCACACTCCTCACAGACAGTCACCCGGAGAAAACCCACGCAGACACAGAGAGAACACACCACACTCCTCACAGACAGTCACCCGGAGGAAACCCACGCAGACACAGAGAGAACACACCACACTCCTCACAGACAGTCACCCGGAGGAAACCCACGCAGACACAGGGAGAACACACCACACTCCTCATAGACAGTCACCCGGAGGAAACCCACAGGCCCCTGGAGGTGTGACTGTGACACTCCCTGCTGCACCACCGTGCCACTTTTTGTTTTGTTAATTTTTTTTAAATCAAATTACATTTGTCGTTTTTTAACAGTTACTGTAAAATTACAAAAGAAGTATGTTTAGAATGAATTCTAAATCACAAATATACATTACACAGAAACATGTTCAGATTATTTGTACACCTAATATTTGTGTCTTGACCTGTACCTCGGTGTAAATTTTCCAAAGCTGAGTTGGACAGTAGTTTTACTGCTTTATGCCGTCGAGCTGTATTTCTGTAGTCTCTTGCCAGGATGACACTGGAGCTTCTGGAAAACAACTTTGTCTTCTCTTCTGCATCTGAGCTTAGACTCCATTGTGTGGTCCAGACATATATCACTTTGTGGGGACCAAATTCTTTTGCACACTGTTTGCACACTGCCTTTTCAGAGACTCTTCCTCTTCATGGGGAGGAAAAGCATGCCCCATAATGTAAATAATTACACTGTAAGGTAAAGACATAAGGTCATTGTAAGGTTAGGATTAGGCCAGAAGTTGTAATTGTTAATGTACGAGTAAGTCATCATGAAATGAATGGAGCTATATGTAATGTCCCCTGAAGCCACAGAGACAACCGTGTGTGTGTTTGTGTGTGTGTGTGTGTGTGTGTGTGTGTGTGTGTGTGTGTGTATGTGTTTGGCATTGCTGATTTCAGCCATGTGGTTGAATGCTTTTGGAGCAGCTCGAGTTGGTTTGTAGCCACATGTTGCTGTAGCCTGGATGGATTCAGATGTGAGTTTTGTAGCTACATCTGGATGGAGTAGACTTTTGATTAGTGGTGAAGAAAGATTTTTGGCTGATAAACAGAAACTGATTCACTTCATTGCCATTTGGCAAGTCCTCTGGGTCACATAGTCTCCTGGATCCTTCAGGCTGCTGTAGGTCATCACAGTCGTAACGAATCCTTACCGAAAATCTACCGAAGGGCAACTTTATGGCAGAGCGCAGAAACCTTAATCTGTGTTAATATAACATTTTATAAATGTGTCTGAATCATATTTTCTGCAATATTATGACAGATATTTGAGCCAAAATATAGCTATATAAACCCATATTTAGTAGACTACATGTTTATGTATTGGGCAGCACGGTGGTGTAGCAGGTAGTGTCGCAGTCACACAGCTCCAGGAGTTGAGGAGTTGTGAGGAGTGTGGTGTGTTCTCCCTTTGTCTGCGTGGGTTTCCTCCGGGTGACTGTCTGTGAGGAGCGTGGTGTGTTCTCCCTGTGTCTGCGTGGGTTTCCTCCGGGTGACTGTCTGTGAGGAGTGTGGTGTGTTCTCCCTGTGTCTACGTGGGTTTCCTCCGAGTGACTGTCTGTGGGGAGTGTGGTGTGTTCTCCCTTTGTCTGCGTGGGTTTCCTCCGGGTGACTGTCTGTGAGGAGTGTGGTGTGTTCTCCCTGTGTCTGCGTGGGTTTGCTCTGGGTGACTGTCTGTGAGGAGTGTGGTGTGTTCTCCCTTTGTCTGTGTGGGTTTCCTCCGGGTGACTGTCTGTGAGGAGTGTGGTGTGTTCTCCCTGTGTCCGCGTGGGTTTGCTCTGGGTGACTGTCTGTGAGGAGTGTGGTGTGTTCTCCCTTTGTCTGTGTGGGTTTCCTCCGGGTGACTGTCTGTGAGGAGTGTGGTGTGTTCTCCCTGTATCTGCGTGGGTTTCCTCCGGGTGACTGTGAGGAGTGTGGTGTGGTCTCCCTGTGTCTACGTGGGTTTCCTCCGGGTGCTCCGGTTTCCTCCCACAGTCCAAAAACACACGTTGGTAGGTGGATTGGTGACTCAAAAGTGTCCGTAGGTGTGAGTGTGTGAGTGAATGTGTGTCTGTGTTGCCCTGTGAAGGACTGGCGCCCCCTCCAGGGTGTATTCCCGTCTTGCGTCCAATGATTCCAGGTAGGCTCTGGACCCACCGCGACCCTGAACTGGATAAGGGTTACAGATAATGAATGTTTATCTATTTTATCAAACATGTCAAATAAAAATATTTTAATGTATTTACACAGTGTACGTTTTTTCTTAAAATAAGATGCACATAAACAGCAAAAACTATTAAAAAATACAACTGCTTATTTTACTTACAACATCCAGTGAAGTACGGATGAAGATTTCAGCAGCTGCTTTTCTCTAATGACAACAGAACAGAGATAGTGTTGGTCCGGTTTAGTTTTCAAAGTAGACAAATGGTTTATCAGAGTCTTTGTGCCATTGCACCACATTACAGGAAATGTTTATCAAGTGGTCTATCTGCTTTCTTTTATCTGTTATCTTTGAGGTTGTGTGTGTGCGTGTGCGTGCGTGTGTGTGTGTGTGTGTGTGAGTGTATAGATGGCCATATCTCTGGTATTGATAGCCTATATTGAAGAGGTCAAGTGAGAGTCGAAGGAAAGAAGAGGAATGTAGAGAGATGGAGTAGAGCAGGGCGTCGTCTGTGGCTTATAGATAACCCTCTGTCAACCACAGCCACAACAAGACCCCAGAAGAATGTCTGTGTACACTGCATTCATGCACACACACACACACACACTGTCTATACACACCCAGGACTGTTTTCACAGCATGCCAAGATGTGGGGTCATACATATGTCTCATATAAACCATAATATAATGGTTGGTTAGTCTTTTTTTTTCTCAGATTTATACACTGTAAGTCCAAAAGTATGTGGACACTCCTTTGAATGTGTGTTTCCACCTACTTTAATTTGCACCCATTGCTGACATTGCTGTTTTCATACACATTCATATAATCTCCACAGAAATGCACTGCCAACAGAACCCTCTGGGGACCTTCTGGAGCCAAAAGACTCCACGCCCAATGCCAGCTGTCGACTAGAGGGGCATAAAAGCCCAAAGGATTGAGCGGTGGAGCAGTGGAACTCTGAATGAACGCACGTCGATCTGATGCCTTGGATGCTTGGAATGAGATGGAGTGGCGGTTGTGATCCATAGCTAATGGTCCAACAAAAGGTCCTGACTAATGCTCTTGTAGCTGAATGCTATCAAATCCACACAGCTAAGCTAACTATTTTCGACATCAAACCGAGAGCACACTCCTTATTTATTACAAAAATTTGCACATACAGCTTATTAATGCAAAGTCTTGAAAATGCTTATGCTGCAGTTTCCTCTATTTGTTTTATATTTGTCGCACTAAACAGTTTCAGATCCTTATAAAGATATAAAATATAACAAGGAGAACATGGGGAAGCACAGAGCTGTTTATTAACTACAGTTGTCACTGTGTCTGTGGGGGATTGGTTCCCTAAACACTGCAAGTACCAAATTTTGAAAACACTTATGGCACTTTAAATAACATAGTGTTGTATTTAAATCTAACCTGTGCATATTGTCTCAGACACTTCAAACAATATCTAGATTAATAATCCATAATGCACTGGAGGTTTTGTGAATATCTGATATACGGAGTGTTTAGAAACATAGTCCAACTTCACAGAACATGGAACAAATTAGACATGAGGCAAACAACACTTAAACAAGAGAGCTGCATAGAGGTGGGCACAAGGGGCACCACTGGTCACACAGGCCTTCCAGAGTCAAAGCCCCCTGGGCTCCAAGCACATCCTGAAACTTGAAAACCTCGAAAAGTAGAAGTTGATGCTGTTCTCTATGGTGTTCCCTCACTTAAGGGCAAAGCTGCCTTTTTCTTCTGGGTTGGGGTTTCCACTCGCCAGATGTTTCACCTTATCAAGTTTCAGGAAATTCTTAGAGTCGGGACTGGGACTGTGGTAGGTCATGCTGAACTTTGATACCCCCCAAGACAGTACAGACATTCAGCATTTTCCTCATCTGTTCAGAAGGCTTTGATTTATTTATGTAGTACATACAGTGCTGAAACCCTATAACTAGCAAATATGGGAAAACATTTCACTTTCAAAAATATAGCAATGGGTCTCCTCAGTTCCCAAACATCTACAGAGTGATGGTTAATGAAAGGGTGATGCAACGCACTGGTAAACATACATTTACACAGTATCTCAGCTTGATTTCTAGAACTGAGGTTTGTAGGGGATTTATATAATATATTTACCATGGTTTATTTATTTACTGATCATTTTGACATCATCATTTAATCATCTTCTCTTTCTGAACAAATCTACTCCAAAATTATTTCTCAGTCTTGCGTCAACTAAGTTAATAATACAACCCACAGGACGACGTATCACTATGAAGCAAGTTATACACACGTTAGGGCACCAACATTTCCAACAGTGTGGAACCACAGAGCTGTTTATTAACTACAGCTGTCACTCTATGTCTGTGGGGGATTGGTTCCTTAAACACTGCAAATAACACATTTTGAAAACACTTATATATTTAGGCCCTTTATATAAATATAGTGTCGTATTTGAATCTAACCAGTGCTAATTTTCTCGTACACTTCAAACAATATCTAGATTAATCATCCATAATGCACTGGAAATGTGGTAAATACTTGATATATTCAGTGTTTAGAAAAGAATGAGAAAATAGAGCTACTACAACAGACACACACAGATACACACACATACACATGCACACACACACACACACACATGCAAAATCAGGTGCAGTTACTTCCTTCATTACACAGAAACATGTGTGGTATTCACACAACTTCAGACTCTCCGCTTACTCAAATACCAACAATATTAGCCACATATTGTTCCCCAGTCACTAGTTTGATCAAATCGCCTGTATTTGATTATCCTCTGCAGCTGGAGAATGAGCAGAATTGGAGCACACACACACACACACACACACACACACAAACACACTTGCAAAATGCATGGTGAACTCTTCTGCTTCTTTTTTTCTCTTACCGACATGTTTATGTTCTTACCTTCAGCTTGAATTACTCTTCTTCCAACACACACACACACACACACACACAGCAATGCTGAAAGACTACCAGACCTTACATGGCCATGGCTCTACACCTCGCAGACCTGGAGAAATATGTTTAAAACTGCAGTTTAATTCTCCAGAAAAGTTCATTCCATAAATAAATACAGCTTTAAATGGGATTCCTCAGCGCTGCCCTAAGCCACAAGGTCTCCAGTGTTTATCACAGGATTAAACTGGAAGTCAATACCTTTTGTCTTGTGTAACATCATTTTCAGCGACTTCTTCCTTGTTTACTCCAGATTCTTCCTCCTTCTGTGTTAATGTTTGGTGTTGAGCTTTATTGCAAGCGTTTTTCCTTTGAACTGCATGCTTTACAAATTCATTTCTGTTGTATTTCTCCATCAGATGACATCAGTCCTGTGTGAAATCGCAGTATTAGTGTCGGTCCGGGTATATTTCCAGTGATCAGAGTCTACAAAAGCAGGTTAGCATAGGGCTGCTCCCCAGCAGGTCGACTAGGGTTTAATTCCGGACTTTGTTTTTGGGAGGCAACATCTGTGTTGCTATTAGTTATGGTTCTGAATGTTGAGGATTATCACCTTACGTCCAACAAAGAGAGTTTATAGAATTAAAGATAGAGCTGTACACACTGTTCCTGTGGAGGTCTGAGAAGTTTCAGTGCACACAACACACCTTACTAAGTACCAAATTTATATTCCGGTGGCTACTTCTGCACTTCTTGAATACACTTACATATCTGTGCTGAATGCTACAGTGCACTAGAGCGTTGACCAAGATTCAAGAGACGCAAATACATTGTCAGAAAATGTGTCACTGTGACTGTGGTGGTACCTTCTGCTGTCTCTGTGGTGGTACCCTCAAAGGTACATATTTGTACCTTTAATTAGGGAAGATAATTGTACATTATTGCATTATAATAGATTTTAAAATTGTGTTGATTTCATGCGTTTTCACATCCAACTTAAGTTATATGTTTTTCTATGTAATGTACCTTTATGGAACACAACTGGGCTTTTAAACACTGTTGTACCTTTAAAGGAACCATTTACACAGTTTGTATCTTTAGTGATTAATATTGTACCTCTACAGGACCTTTTTTTCCGAGAGGGTACAGCAGCCAAACAGGGATCCACAACAAAAACAGACGCTTCAATGTGGAGTACATTTTTATAAGGATTTCTCACTTATAAATTGCAGTTGTGCTGTTGTCCGTGCTAAAATAACTATTTTCAATCCGATTCTTCAATTGTTACAGTAAATTTGTGCTACTTAGAAAATGAAATGGAATTGCCTAATGAGCCTTTAATTTATTATTCATCCACATTTAAAATAAACAAATAAATAAAGCAAGGTAACAATTTACATTAAATAATTTCTGTGTTATGATGTGTGATAGGCGGCATGGTGGCGCAGCAGGTAGTGTCGCAGTCACACAGCTCCAGGGGCCTGGAGGTTGTGGGTTCAATTCCCGCTCTGGGTGACTGTCTGTGAGGAGTTGGTGTGTTCTCCCTGTGTCTGCGTGGGTTTCCTCCGGGTGACGGTCTGTGAGGATTTGGTGTGTTCTCCCTGTGTCTGCGTGGGTTTCCTCCGGGTGACTGTCTGTGAGGAGTGTGGTGTGTTCTCCCTGTGTCTGCGTGGGTTTCCTCCGGGTGACTGTCTGTGAGGAGTTGGTGTGTTCTCCCTGTGTCTGCGTGGGTTTCCTCCAGGTGACCCTCCAGGGTGTATTCCCGCCTTGCGCCCAATGATTCCAGGTAGGCTCTGGACCCACCGCGACCCTGAATTGGATAAGCGCTTACAGATAATGAATGAATCAATCAATGAATGATGTGACATGACTAAGCAAGCTCCCATCCGCCGGTGGCACTGTTTCCCTAAATCCACATGAACTCTCTGTTATGTATCTGAAAGAGAATTACAGAAACAGTGCTGTAAACTGTTGTGGGAAACATTACACTGCAGGATGACCATAGTGGGCCTTATGGTTAGAGTTAGGGCTAGGTTTAGGGTTAAAGTGGGTTAATGCTTCTGGTCAAATCAATGAAGAGTCTACACCATTGTGAGCATTTTGTACTTGTACGTGTCTGCGTCACTCTACAACCTGAGAATCGAATATCATTTTATGTATTGTGCATTTAGTGCACAATATAGTTCATTAAATTATGATTTTTGCATTCATAAAGTGCACTATATATTAGATATATAATATTTAGACAGAGCTTTAAGTTTCAGCTCTCCCCGTCTGACATTTAGTGCTCTGTATGGGTGCAGTTGTAGTAGATTTATAATCTGTGTGGTGTATTATGTAGAGGGTAAGCTTTTTTCCCAGGGTCCCTGCCCCTCGTAGCAGGAGTCCATATTTTTCTCATAAGTTGCTCCACATTTTTATTCATTCTATGACGTCCAAAATGTCTGAGGAAATCTCTTATCATAAATTTGCTGCCATCTTCCAAGCTTTGTGATTGTGGGTAAGAGGTGCTCCTATTTCCAGAATTCCATCACTGTCCAATTAAAAATATGTATCTCCCAAAATAGTAACTTAAAGGAGATGGAAAACAAACGTTTACCTTTCAATAGAAGATTAGAACATTTCTATTGGCTCATTCATCATGAAATGTTTACACAATGTGAAGGACACCTTCTGTGTTCCAATGATGTAGAAAACTAAAAATCGAGATACATATTTGTTATCGGACAGTAATTGGAAGACTTATTCAGACAAGAGTCGGTTACCATAAAGGCAGCTTTAGTCAGATTCCCCCTAGAGAGAGTTATAACATCTGACGCTTGTCTGAGATATCGTTTATAGGTGTTTACATACGTCTAATGGACGATGACCTATTATAAAGTCTTACTAAATACTTTTAACCTGAGTATTTACTCTTCCAACCTCTGCCAGTTAGCTTCAGATCCCAAATGTCCAGCAGCAAGTTTAGCAACTCAAATGTCCATGGAACGCATCATCCATGCTGGAATAGACAGGCTTCTGTCACTGGAGATGAATCTGTGTCCAGACCCACTCTTCCAGTCCTTATAAGGCACTCCCTGAGTTCAGTTAAACCATGTATCCAACAGCATTTCCCTCAGTGCAGGTCTATTTCTGTACACACCATGTTTAATGTCCACCTGGGGGGGGGGTATTATTTTCAGCTTGTGGTCAGTGTCTTCATCTTCTTGGTTCACTCTAACATCTCAGCTCATCTCAGAGAATGGAAAGGTGCACATATCCTGAAACAGCCACTTATGTGGCCAACTACATTCTCAGGTAAGATAACTAGCTACAGCTTTTTCCACCACCATACTTCACCACTTTGAGTTCAGGAAACACACTGAGGGTTGGTAAATGGTCCTATTTTGACTTGTCCATGTCTTGGAAACACATTGAATTGGTGTAGTTCCATTTTATGGGTATTTTCCATGAAGAACGTCTTTCACATAAAGTTTATTGGTCCTTTTAAGGAGACATCTGTACACTTAAATGGACCTTCTATATGATGGAAACCGTGTTGTACATATTTTTCAAAATATTTTTAAATGGTTCTGTGTAGCACTATTTGTTCTACTACAGAACCATTATTTGGCACTTGATAAAACTCTTTTTGCTAAAAGTTTACCATAAAAGTCTGTGGAAATATTGAAGAAGTGGTTTAGTGGTCTACAGATCCATTCTCCATCATTTAACCAAGCAAAGAATCATCATAATCACGGTTCTTTACAGGAAATGACCATTATGCTTTACTTAAGAATATATGGCTCTTCCAGGGCATTACTCAAAGGTCATTTCTTGGCACCTGTATTATTAAAACAGTAATTGATGACATGGTAGATCTTATAAAGGAAGTCTCCTCTTGCGTGTATCGGCATTTACAGACGGCTCTGTCGTCCATATGACTGTTTTATTACCTGCAGTGTTTTGATAACAAACATCACACTCAGATGAATCCCATCAATCTTCGAGATGATCAAAACCAGAAGAGCTTCCAATCCCTGGTAATGGAAACGTGTCTCCAGCCTGGGTAAAGTTAAAGCAGACGTGAAGGCACGCTCAGAGGAGTGTAAGCAGGGGTCTGCCAGAGGTGACGGTCTGCCACAAATTAAAATCCCACCGAGAGAAAAGCCAGACGCGAGACACACAGAGATGAAACCCAGCTGAGGATGAACAGTGGAAATCATTCATAAACACAACTGCGCAGTTACGCCATTCGTGCAAGAGTTTGGCTGCTGTCTAGGATTTGAACGTTTGAACTTTCTTTTGTTTCATTCGAGGCCTGTTTCAGGGATCACACTGCAATCAGTGTGCATGTGTTTTAATCAGTGATAGGAAAAGTATACACAGTGCATGCTCAGGGATATAGGGTTATGGCATTTAGCAGACACCCTTATGCTTAAGAGGCTAATGTCCTGAAAAATGCAGTAGGACTTGAATATGAACAACTAAAATGAAACTGAATAAAATGCAAATTCAGACTGATATCAGACCTAAAGCTTGTAATACACACTTTCACCAATTTGAATCAATGTGTCAATGTCACATTGTATTTTGTCTCTAAAGCAAACTACAGTGGAACCTCGGTTAACGAACACAATCCATTCCAGAAAGTTGGTTGTAATCCCAAATGTTCGCTATTCGAAATTATTTTTACCATTAGAATTAAAGAAAATAGAAATAATTGGTTCCCAGCCCCTGGTGACTCGCTAATTTATAAGTGTTAAAGGTTATATAGGTATGTTTTTTTTAATGAGAACAGTTATAATACAGTTCATAAAGAGTTAAATAAACATACTAACATTAAAGAAAGCATTTAAACATAAGAAAATTTACCTTTTTGACTGCAATGTGTTGACGTGAGTGGATGGAGGTGTGGGGAAGAAGGGTGGAATTATTGCTTGGAAGGGGAATCCCCCCCTTCCCCTTCCCCCCCACATGTTTAAGCTCGTGTTGCCACTCTTAACCTTCTAACCTAACCAGATTTGTTCACTAACCTAGGCGTTCGCTAACCGAGGTTCCACTGTACTGTTAAAACCACCCGTATGGTTTAGTGTTAGGCTTAAAGTTAGGGTCATGCCTAGGGTTATGGTTCAGTGTAGGGCTGGTATTTAGACTCAGAGTTGCATTTAACAACATTATAGTGAGGTGTGCATGTCACACAAATACGAATACAACTTAAACATGTTTATTGGCACCAGTCAATGACTTACCAAAAAATATATACTTCAGTTTAAAAAAGTAAAGTTGAAAAATAGGCCTTTATCTTATGTAGTAAATATTCTAATCAGTATACTTGTATGTACACTGTATTGCCAAAAGTATTCACTCACGTATTGAAATAACTAAATTCAGGTGTTACAATCACTTCCATGGCCACAGGTGTATGAATCCAAGCACCTATACGTGCAGACTGCTTCTACAAACATTTGTGAAAGAATTGGTCGCACTCAGGAGCTCAGTGAATTCCAGTGTGGTACCACATGTGCAACAAGTCCAGGTAAATTCCACACTACTCAATATTCCACAGTCACTCTGTCAACTGCCAGTGGTGTTATAACTAAGTGGAAGTGATTGGGAACAACAGCAACTCAGCCATGAAATGGACAGGGCGGGGTTACAGCGGGGTCAGCGGTTGCTGAGGCATATAGTGCGCCAACTTTCTGTGTCAAATACTACAGAGACAATCACTACAAACTTCATGTGGCCTTCAGATTCGCTCAAGAACTGTGCTTTGAGAGCTTCATGGAATGGTTTTCCATGGCCAAGCACCAAGAGAATGCAAAGCGTCAGATGCAGTGGTGTGAAGCACACCGTCACTGGACTCTAGAACAGTGGAGACGTGTTCTCTGGAGTGACGAATCACGTTTCTCCGTCAGGCAATCTGATGGATGAGTCTGGGTTTGGCGGTTGTTAGGAGAACGGCACTTGTCTGACTGCATTGTGCCGAATGTAAAGTTTAGTGGAGGGGGATAGTGTGGGGTTGTTTTTCAGGAGTTCGGCTCTGCCCCTTAGTTCCAGTGGAAGAACTCGTAATACTTCAGCACACCAAGAGATTTTGGACTTTTTGTATTTCAGTACTTCTTGGGATTCATATTTTAGTTTAAAAAATGTTTTTAGGTATACTTTAGGTGTAAAAGTTGTAAATATTGACTACATCACTGGTTTACATTTAAGGTTCATTGTGTACTTCAACAAAATCTAAATCCAATATAATACTCCCAAACCCAACCTAGTATTGTGGTGAAAATACATGTTTTATTAAAAGACCATGGCCAGTATTCCTATCGTGTACGAAAGAGATGTGAATATCTGGGACCCTAGGGCAGCCTTTAAACTTTAACCCTAACTGTAAGCTTAACCTAAAAGTTCAGACATTTGAGTGTATTTAGTGAAACAGCGCCACCAGTGGATGGGAGTGACATAGAGAACTTACAATAACTTCAAATTAAGATGAAGTAAATTGTCCTCAATATACAAATGACAATGATTGTTTTCATCTTTTCTAATATACCAAAAACACAAGTTATTGTCAATCCATAATCGTTAAGAGTAATATTTGGCCAATGCCAGAGTGACACCGCGAATCTCTTAATCTCATTGATTTCGAAGAGAAGGAAAAACACCCTTAACTTTCAGTGTAACTTAATGTAACAAGGGTTAGGGTAATCTTAGTCATTCTGAAGTATTTGTGTCGGTTTGTTTGTCATTGCCACGCCCTTGTTCTGCCTTCTGTCTGTTGTCTCTGCCATGTGCTCACTTAGCACATGGCTCTGTATGTTATTGTTCATGTCTCCGCCCTAGTCCCGCCTTTGTTCCGCCTCCTCATCCGTGTCTCATTTGTTACCCTGCCCTCTCATTAGCCGTCCCAGGTGTTTCTTGTCTGTGGTGTGCATTTAAGTTCCCTTGTCTCTGTGTGTGTTTGTTAGACATTCCATGTTTGCCTGTCTGTCTTGTTGGTTCTTGGATTTGGTCCATGTTTGCTTGTCTGTTCCTTGATTTGGTTCTCCTTCCTGTGTATCTGTCTGGTCTGTCTGTTTCTTCCTTGTGCTTTGAGTTCTCATTAGGTTTGACTGTTTTAGCTTTCTGTCTAGGTTTGTTTGTTTAGTTCTCCTTGTCCAGGTATTTATTTAGCTCTCCATGTCTAGGTCTCTGTTTAGTTCTCTGTATAGCTCTCTATCCAGTTTTAGTCTGTTTAGCCCTCTCAGTCTGTCTCTTGTATCTGTCTCCCAGTCTAGTTCACTCAAAGTCTCTCTGTCTAGGTCTTTCTTTGTTTAAGTATTCTTATTCTGTCTTTGTGTTGTTATCTTGTGTTGTAAAAAAAGTTAATCATTGTGTTTTAGCAAGTGTCCACCTCTGTCAGTCCGCCCTGTGATTCCTGACAGTCATGAAGTTTTGACACAGTGTGAACAGCAGCTGGTGTTTGCAGTTTATGTCAAATAATGTAAAAAAAACAGCAACGAGATTAGACCTTCCAAAAGTGACGCTTTGAGGGTTGTTGTTGTTGTTAAAGAACCACAATGACGCCACATCTTTTTGCTTTTCCTCTTCTGTCCCATCCCTTCAGTCTTGTTTTTCTAACCCTCCCCATTCACCCACTTATCCCTTTCCCTTTCTCTCCAACCTCCTCCCAGATTCCTCCATTCCTCTCACCTCTCCATTCTCTCTTGTCCCTCCTTCTCTGGCTCCTGTGCCACTTAGAGAAGAACCACACTGCTTCTGTAAATCACTCTGCGAGAGGCCCTTGTGGCTCTGTGCCAGCTGTGTTGTCTGTGTGTGTGTGTGTATAAAGAAATGTATGTGGTAAATTTTATAGTATGCCATAACTTGCCTGCTATTCTGCCATCCACATAAAAACAACAGTCCCCAAATTGCAAAGCCATTGCTATGAAACAGGATGTGATGTGTTGCTTCGAGTGGCTGGTGAAACATCCCTTTACATTCTGCACAACTGTCAATTCATTCATCTTATTTACACCCCTCAGTGTAACACCCAGAGAAGCTAAAACCTAAACAAAAGGCAATAGACTGCACATAAAAACATTAAGAGAACTGCATGTAGGTCTAAACTCTTGACTAGAGATATATAAAGCCCTCTCTCTCTCTCTATTTCTCTGTCTCCCTGTGTATGTAGCAGGCCAAGGCTAGGCCTCTATGAGCCGCTCTACGTTAGCCGATACCACCTGCCAGACCTGCCAAGTTTTCAGACCCCTCACCAGGGGAAAGGTGGCTACTGGTTCAGTCCACAGCGCTACCAGCCGTCTGGTTCCACCTGGCAGCACACACACCGGCACCTGCTCATCGTCCCCGGCAACACTGGCTTTTCTGACATCCAGTCGACTAAGAGAGCCAGCAGCTGCAGACCGCACCACACTCTGGTGTAAGGGGGTGTGTCTCATAACCAGGATTTGTATGTGTGTAGTGTTTGAGAGATCTCCACTGAGAGATCTGCTGTTAGGGTTCAAAGTGAATGTTGTTTGGCTATTATTGGGTTTCTATAGAATTACGCTTTGTTGAGATTTGTTAGGGCTATGCCAAATTTAGGTCACGTTTTCACAGGTTAGTCACAAGAAACACGTCAGTTTCTCAGAAAAAAAAAGATACACATCAAGTTGTGAGTCCCAAACTGATGACACTATGTAAACATTTCATAATCAGAGACTGATTTTTACAAATGCATTAAAAGCCCACGTTGTCCAATCAGAACTCGGGTATTCCAGAGATACAAGACCAAACAAGTTTGTAACACTCAAAAATGGCATAAGTTCAAGAAAATAAACAGAGGACCGCAGCAGAAGCCAAGGAGTCACTTTATTGGTCACGGTGTTTGCTCACAGAGGAAGTTGTTCTCTGCATTTGACCCAATCCGTGCAGCGAAACACACATTTACACACACTAGCGAACACAAGGGGGCAGTGAACCCACATGCCCGGAACACTGGGCAGCCCTAGCTACGGAGCCTGGGGAGCAGTTGGGTGTTACGATTAGCGGGGCGGACTGACGGAGGCGGACGCACTTGCTAAAACACATATACTTTAATCAAAACAAAGAAACAACACAACACGAACAGGAAACAAAACGAAACGACTTGACTTGGAATGACAAGTAGGAAAGAAACAACACAACATGACTTTGAAAACAAAACGACTTGACTAGGAGAGGGAAAGAAACAACACGACATGACTAGGAACATAGCAAAACAAATCACCAATAACAGGAAGTAACACATGGGAACTTAAATACTACATACAAACAAGACACACTTGAAACAGATAAAGAGGGTTAAGGACAAGAAGGCGGAACAAAGGCGGGACATGGGAGGAGACAAGGACAACAACAGACGGAGCCATGTGCAGAGAGAGCACATGGCAGGGAAAACAGGCATGACAGGACAAGGGCGTGACATTGGGGGTTATATGCCTTGCTCAAGGGCACTTCAGTCATGACAAGCCAGCTCTGGGGATCAAACCAACAAGCTTCCGGTTACAAGCCCAGTTCTGTCCATGTTTTCTTCCAAAACCCTGAACCCAGTGTGAATAGGCCCTAAGGCTCAGGAAGAATTGCCTTGAGATACAGTCACCAAACACAGAAAGGAATGTTAAAAATCTCTGCAACCCAACGTTTGGGTTTGGATATAATTTTGTTGGGATACAAAGACATTTAGACACAGAGGTTTGTCCAGAGATAAGGAGTTTAGTTGGGTTTCATTGGGACAGAAAGGCACAGGATGGGGCTGGAGTCAAATATAATCATAATTTTGCAGGGATAGTTTATACTTTAAATGGAGTTCATAGGGAAATGCTCGTTGTTTTTAGAATGCAGCAGGTACATACTGGAACGTGTCAGGTTTCGAGTTTGGAACTGTGTCGGGCTAACGTCAGGTTGGGACAGATGTGTGTTGGCGTACGATGAAATTGGAAAAGAATGTTATGCTACAGTTAGTTTCTGACAGAATTTTCCCAGGATACAGTCACGTTTAAAGTCTTATTGGGAAACAATCAGGTTTGAAACCTCAGACTTGGATCAAATGGTGCGGGGAATGTTCTCAGGGTAGATATGATAGATATGGGTCTGGTTACAGATTTCAGGGCCGATCCCTTGGGGTTCATTCTCCCTCCTCTACACTATAACAAATAGATCCCATGAGGCCTATAATGATTGTATGTTGCACAATGCATCACTCTGTAAGTGACCAGTGGAAGGGAGTTGGTGCTTAAATAATGGGAGAGCCTTCATATACACACATATAAAGAGAGAGAGAGAGAGAGAAAAGAGATTTAGCATGAAAGAATGATGAGGTTATAACTATCACATTATGTAGTACACTTCAGAAATAGACCCCTTCTCAGCCTCTTTCTCTCTCTCTCTCTCTCTCCCTTTCTCTCCCTCCCTCTCTCTCTCTCTCTCTCTCTGATAGTTATAACCTCTCTCTCTTTCTCTCTCTCTCTCTCTCCCTGATAGTTATAACCTCTCTCTCCCTCTCTCTCTCTCTCTCTGATAGTTATAA
Organism: Hoplias malabaricus; assembly: GCF_029633855.1. Taxonomy (NCBI): domain Eukaryota; kingdom Metazoa; phylum Chordata; class Actinopteri; order Characiformes; family Erythrinidae; genus Hoplias; species Hoplias malabaricus. Next base: position 4,706,056 of record NC_089807.1, on the reverse strand, counting down.
CCCCTCTCTCTCTCTCTCTCTCTCTCTCTCTCTGATAGTTATAACCCCTCTCTCTCTCTCTCTCTCTCTCTCTTTCTCTGATAGTTATAACCCCTCTCTCTCTCTCTCTGATAGTTATAACCTCTCTCTCTCTCTCTCTCTCTCTCTGATAGTTATAACCCCTCTCTCTCTCTTTCTCTGATAGTTATAACCTCTCTCTCTTTCAAATTTCAAATTGCAAATCTCAACTTTCATTTCTGATCAAAACTGTGTGGTTTTGTGTTTGTAGGTGGAAATATCGCTGGCTGAAGCTGAAACAGAGAATGCAGAGTTACAAACCAAGCATGGCAGCCAAGTGTGTGTACAGGCCTTGAACTTGCAAACTCTGGGTCAATAAACTTGTGGTATTTGCCCTGCACGCTCTTTTCTGTCTTTTACTTCTTACTATTTCCTCCTTCCACTCTCTAGCGCACCTACACCACCTCCCCCAGTCCTCTGATATTTCTGCATATCAATTACTGAAGCCTTAGTAAGCAGCTATTATGAAGCATATCTGTCTGGACAAGTCTGGACCCATGGTCATGAGCACAAGAAGAACAGGTTCTGGTCTGGGGTCCTGGTTCACTCTGTCCAATTTATCTCTGAGATTCACAGAACAGCACAAAGGCAGAAAACTCATTGACACAATGAATCTCTTGCTCCAAATGGAGGTAGTCAGCCTAGACATATTTGAGAACTGTAATGTCCTGCTTTGTTTTGCCTTTGTCTTCATGTGCTTTTGTTATGCTTTGCTCTTTGCTCCTCCCTTTCAGCTGGGAGTGGTCGGTAGCCATGTTAACCTATTGGTCCCAGGTGTTCCTTGTTCTATACCTTGTGTAAATAAGCCCTTGGCCTGTGTCCTGAATGAGTGTTGGTTACGTTTTCTGTGTCACTTGAGGTTTTTCTTCTGTGTTATTCTCCTTTTTGTCATGGATTCTTTTAAAACCAACTCCTGCCTTCTTCATACGCTTTGATGTGATATTGATGTCTGATTCCAAACTTGTAGCTTAAAGATTGTGGACGCTCATGTCACACCAAATAGAACCACGTTAATGGAGTACTCTGTAAAATCAGCCGTTTTTTAGGAAGCTGGTTTCCTACCTTCCTCCAAAAGTTACATAGTGCAGCTTCTGCAGTGCTGAACCCAGATAAGCAATGACAGAGGTTGTATCCTAACTTTCACAGGTCAGTGAAGAATCACAATGACTTTGAAACTGTAATTTAAGGGTCAAAATACTACCTAGCACCTGTAGAAATGCTAAAACGAACATGGCACGACGTACATATTTTTAAAGTATTTTTAAACATTTCTCACAAAAACCACATGAAAGCAACCAAATCAGGGGAAAAAGTTGGTTCTCTAAGAAAGCTGTGACCCAACTTGCACTTGAAAGCAGCATTAGCTTAGCATTAGCATAACCATTTGTTCATTTCTCATCCTGAGTAACAGCCACTTCAGGGTTAAATCGCTTGAACTATTTAGTGTTTAGCAGGTATTTTACAGTAGCCACAATTGTGCCCTTATAACTGATCGGCCGGCAGAGGGGTGCAGCTGTTCCGCTCTAAAAGCTGTGTGCCCCAACACAACATGTAGTCTACAAATGCCCCTGAGTAGAATACACATTCATAACATGCTGCTACTGTGCACAAAATGTCCCTATAGCTTCCAGATGCCTCTATATCTTTTAGGTCTTCTTGTTTGATTTGAAGGTGGTGCATCGTTCAACACCTGAATTTCGCCATGGACTCAATAAATACATCAATAAATGCCTTCTCTATTTCTGAGAAAACCATGGGATACAGAGGAATATACACCCACAGGGTCCGTTTGTACAGGATTGATATAACATAGGGTTATTTTTACTGCAATAGGTAAAAGGAACACGCTTCCAGAAACATTTCTGAAATTGTGTATTTGGACAGGACTAAAATCACAGAGATACTCCAGTAAAAACTACCCTACTGCATTTCCACAGGTTAAAGTAATCCAACCCTAAAAGGGCTTAAGAGAGTACATTTGGCCACTGTTTCCTGGATGTGTGGGATGGCCCCTGGTGTCTGTCCACTGATGTGAGAGAACTGGGCATAGGGTGCTGTCCTCTTGTGCGTTGGGTTTTCTAGAAAAGTTTCATTAGTGAAAATGCAAACATAGTGAGCACATGAGGAAGCACAGACATGCCCCTACCCTCCCAGTGTTTGTGGTGTTGTGTGGTTAGGGGCACTATTTAAAAAATGGCAAAAATAATATATCTTTAACAATTGTGTGGTCACCTCTGTGTTTAAAGAATGCCATTTGAGTCATGTAAGAGTTCCTATGAAGGATAACGTGGTATTGCACTTTTTTATTAGTCCCTCTTGCATCAGTGTTGTGTTTCTACAGCTGTGGTTTCCCAATGATGTAATGCTACCATTAATAACAGTGGGGAGTTTTAAAGTTCTGTCACCAACCACGCTTCATTTTTATTAAATGTCATTTACCTCTAAATACTCTTCGCATCTCGTCTTCCATCAGCATCCTTCACAAACCTGGTGAAGAAATAACACAACTGTAAATCCTGTATCATCAGCACATCTCCACTATTATCTGATTTGCCTGGTTGAAAATAAGCAGATTTGACTTTTCCCACATTCCAGAGCAGTGTGTCAGTCCAGGCCGGGAGATATAGTTGCTTTAATATCACACCTGGCTCTCAGCCAACTCTGACACCCTGCAGATAAAAGAGCAAGAGAGAAGAAACAATGGACATCACTGGGGTATGGCAAGGATATTAATCTCTCAAAGCCAGACGTGATCTTGTAACAAGAAAATACAGGTCTGGGGAGAACTTGTTAAACTTTTGGTGCTGGAGGATGGTGAAATATACTGCAAACAAGGCTCCACCCACTGTAATTTCTGGAGTGTAGCCTTTTTTAATATCTGGAGTATGATCAATAACGCAAGCAAAACAACATGTGCAAGCACTAAAAATTTGTCTAAGGAGTGCTGTCCACATATGCACTGACTGGCAGCATTTTTACTTATAGTCGTATTAAAATGTTTTGTGGGTGGCGCAGCAGGGAGTGTCGCAGTCACACAGCTCCAGGGACCTGGAGGTTGTGGGTTCGAGTCCTGCTCCGGGTGACTGTCTGTGAGGAGTGTGGTGTGTTCTCCCCTGTGTCTGTGTGGGTTTCCTCCGGGTGACTGTCTGTGAGGAGTGTGGTGTGTTCTCCCTGTGTCTGCGTGGGTTTCCTCCGGGTGACTGTCTGTGAGGAGTGTGGTGTGTTCTCCCTGTGTCTGCGTGGGTTTCCTCCGGGTGACTGTCTGTGAGGAGTGTGGTGTGTTCTCCCTGTGTCTGCGTGGGTTTCCTCCGGGTGACTGTCTGTGTGGAGTGTGGTGTGTTCTCCCTGTGTCTGTGTGGGTTTCCTCCGGGTGACTGTCTGTGAGGAGTGTAGTGTGTTCTCCCTGTGTCTGCGTGGGTTAACTCTGGGTGACTGTCTGTGAGGAGTGTGGTGTGTTCTCCCTGTGTCTGTGTGGGTTTCCTCCGGGTGACTGTCTGTGAGGAGTGTAGTGTGTTCTCCCTGTGTCTGTGTGGGTTTCCTCCGGGTGACTGTCTGTGAGGAGTGTGGTGTGTTCTCCCTGTGTCTGCGTGGGTTAACTCTGGGTGACTGTCTGTGAGGAGTGTGGTGTGTTTTCCCTGTGTCTGAGTGGGTTTCCTTTGGGTACTCCGGGTTCCTCCCACAGTCCAAAAACACACGTTGGTAGATGGATTGATGACTCAAAAGTGTAAGTGTGTGATGCCCTGCAAAGGACTGGTGCCCCGTCCAGAGTGTGTTCCCACCTTGCATCCAGTGATTCCGGGTAGGCTCTGGACCCACCGCGACCATTACAGACAATGAATGAATACAATGTTTGCATATTGACAGTGTTTTTCAATTTGTAGTTCTACAATTACAGATTGTAGTTCATTTTTTGCTCTGCAAACTTTTTGTCCACACAGTTCACCCTGTTCTTCAATAGTCAGGACACTCACAGGACCCCTTCAGAGCAGGTATGATTTGGGTGATGGCTTCTTCTCAGCGCTGCAGAGACACTGACCAGGTGTTGGTGATATGTTAGTGTGTGTTGTGCTGGTATGAGTGGATCAGACAGAAGTGTCACCGCTTTAAAGCCCTCAGTGTCACTGCTGGGCTGAGAACAGTCCACTAACCAGAAATATCCAGGGAACAGAGTCCTGTGTCACTGATGAAGAACTAGAGGACGACCAACACACACTGTGCAGCGACAGATGAGCTACTGTTTCTGACTTTACATCTACAAAGTGGACCAACGAGGGAGGAGTGTCTCACAGAGTAGAGAGTGAGTGGACACGGTGTTTAAAAACTCAAGGAGCAACTGCTGTGTCTGATCCTACCTAAGAGGTCAGAGGTGAGTGTGTCTACAGATGTAGTGATGGTTAAATAATGTATTTGGAAAAACGGAAACAGGGTTTACACACATTCAGGAAGAGAAGCATGGTTGAGCACCACACACTAAATACACATCAGTGTATGTGTGCATACCTTAGTGTGTGTGTGTGTGTGTGTGTGTGACCTGCCAGAGTAGAGTGTGGGAGTTATTCCTGCCATGCTGAAAGAGAAGCAGAAGGCCTGAATGTGTGTGATTTAACTCCACAGTGTGTTTACTCCACCGCCCCCATCTACTCTGTTTCACTGCTCTGCTTGGGGTTATGAAAACAGCGCAGGCATATTTATGCTCTATTTACACACACATGAAGATGTTTTCCGGGTCTGGAGTCCTTACGCTCTGAAAAAGAGAGATGGAAGAGTGTAGGTGAGGTAGAAAGCCATGTGCCAGTGGTTTAACCCATTTTAAGGAAACAGTTTTATACAAAATGCCACTAAGGTGACACAAACACAAACTGCCAACTCACCTGAGTGGTTCTAACAGGCAGTTAGTAGCTTCCCTTGGAAAAAGTATATTTAAAAATTATTTTATTAACTTAAAGTATATGTGTCATTATTTCAATACTTAATTTATTCATTTATTGTCTGTAACCCACACTCCTCAAAGACAGTCACCCGGAGGAAACCCATGCAGACACAGGGAGAACACACCACACTCCTCACAGACAGCCACCCGGAGGAAACCCACACAGACACAGGGAGAACACACCACACTCCTCACAGACAGCCACCCGGAGGAAACCCACACAGACACAGGGAGAACACACCACACTCCTCACAGACAGCCACCCGGAGGAAACCCACGCAGACACAGGGAGAACACACCACACTCCTCACAGACAGTCACCCGGAGGAAACCCACGCAGACACAGAGAGAACACACCACACTCCTCACAGACAGTCACCCGGAGGAAACCCACGCAGACACAGGGAGAACACACCACACTCCTCACAGACAGCCACCCGGAGGAAACCCATGCAGACACAGGGAGAACACACCACACTCCTCACAGACAGTCACCCGGAGGAAACCCACACAGACACAGGGAGAACACACCACACTCCTCACAGACAGCCACCCGGAGGAAACCCATGCAGACACAGGGAGAACACACCACACTCCTCACAGACAGTCACCCGGAGGAAACCCACGCAGACACAGAGAGAACACACCACACTCCTCACAGACAGTCACCCGGAGGAAACCCACACAGACACAGGGAGAACACACCACACTCCTCACAGACAGCCACCCGGAGGAAACCCACACAGACACAGGGAGAACACACCACACTCCTCACAGACAGTCACCCGGAGGAAACCCACGCAGACACAGAGAGAACACACCACACTCCTCACAGACAGTCACCCGGAGGAAACCCACGCAGACACAGAGAGAACACACCACACTCCTTATCCCAGGACCCTGGAACTGTGTGACTGCAACACACTCTGCTTCACCACCGTGCCGCCCCATTTCAATACTTTTTGGGACTAAAGAATAAAAATATACTCAAGGTATAACTCTTTCTCTCTCAATCTCGCTCACATACACACTGCGGGATATTCATATTGGTCACGACCCGCACTCGGGGCCTCTAGTGATAAACAGTCACATGCTCTCTCTCTCTCTCTCTCTCTCTCTCTCTCTCTCTCTCTCTCACACACACCCACACACAGACAAACACCCCCACCCTTCCTTTTAGAGGTTTATGTACATTTATATGTGAAATCGTGTTGCTTAAACTCTGGAAGAATAGTGTCAATAAAATCAGCCAATTGTTTATCTGTTTCTGTGTTGGTTTATAACGCTGTGTAGAGTCCCTCCACTGTACTATGTACTCTCAGTTAGTCCACCACAATTTACAAGCCAAATATACTTACACTGTATGTACAAGGCAAGAATGCTTAATTATGCATTTCACAAGTGTACAAATATACAGAAGAAGACAAATACACTTCGACAGTTCTGCATTCTTTTCAGTATTCACCAAGTATGTTTCAGTTCAACTGTGTTTCTTATAACACTGAAATATTCGTAAAAAAAAGTAGCTAAAAGCATACTTGCTTATTTTAAGTTTAAGTCTTAAAACGCAGTATTAATAGCACAACACAGATGTACATACGGCCAATGGTTTTTGTTTCTGCTTTTTTTTACACTTTGTTTGTTGTGTTTTTACAAGAAATGTGTCCCTCCATTGCTGACGTATCTCTGTCTGATCTCCTGGGAAGACTTTACAGTAATTATTGCAACATTGCTGTGATGAGTTAATGGCATTCAGCCTTGACAGCTTTAGTGAGGTCAGGTTTTTTCTCTGGAAAACAAACACCACAACAACTCACTCCAAAGTTCATAGATGGAGTTCCACCTCTTCAGAGAACATAGCTCCACTGCTCAACACCTCATACCCCTCTAGCCAAAGCTTGGCATTGAGCACGGTGAGCTAGAGCTGCTCTAGAGTGTCCCATTCTATTGGTTAGCACCTTGCACTATTAAGTAGCTGGATTCACACATAAGAAGAGTGGTGTACAAACACAAAGTGTACGTATAAATAATTATGTATTGTTACTTATTAAATCCAACATTTGTTTTAGTCTCAAAATATAATATAATAAATATTTAATATAAAATATACACAGTGTAATAATCTCTAAGTTAAGCACTGTGTATTAATATGTCATAATTCTGGAGGAGGTGGGAAAAACTAGGAGGAAACTGTGTGGTTTTGTGTGTGTGTGTGTGTGTGTGTAGACAGAATGTGTGTCAGTAGGTTGTTCTTATGGCCCAGATATTGGTCTAGTCTTAGCAAAATTACAATGCACCAAGAGACACCAATATGACTCTGTGTGTGTGTGTGTGTGTGTGTTCTATATGACTGTAATGTATTCCATACATTTTAATTATGTTAGTGTCCTAGTGATCAATTTGACCTTGGCTTGAGCAGCCTGGATATTAAAAGCAGTTTGGATGAATATGAATATGATCATAATCATAATCTTCTCTTTGGAGTGTAGCCAACAGGAGTATATAGGGCAGAACACTCTCATAACGGGACACATACCCATGCACAAGCTCACACACACACACATTCATTCTGAAAGTCTATGTAATAGCATCATGTTTCACAATGGAGCACATGTGAATTGACACATATTCAGTAGATAGAGATATAATTGGTGAGAAATCCTAAAACTCATCATTATTTCATCTGTAAGGCCTTACCCTAATGAGATGGGCAGGAGTCTGCCAGGAATCATAGCCTGGACATATGAATATGTATTTATTACTGACAGACCAATAGTCGGATTGATTTATTGATGTTTATTGATATGATGCAACGACGATATATCAGTGATATACAGACCTTCTGTTTCTTAGATGATTATCCACTTTATTTCACAGATAATGTAATAAGGTGCAATTATTTGTCACTGTACAACATACAGCATTTAACCCATCTGTGGCAGTGAACACACACACACACATTAGTGCATTAGGGGTTGTGAACACACACCCAGAGCGGCGGGAAGCCATCCACGGCGCCTAAGGAGCATTTGGGGGTTCAGTGCCTTGTTCAAGAGGGCACTTCAGCCATGGATGTTCCTGCTGGTTCCTGGGGTTTGAACTGCCAACCTTCCTGGTCTCTTATCATTAGGCCAAGGTTCCCCCCGCAAAGATGACTTTCACGAACAAGAAAACACACGTGTAGGAACACAAGCCCCACCCTCTCAAAGTATATTTACACAATCAAAAACACACAGAGCATCCTACTGATAGAAAGCTTTGCTCCAGACATAGTCATTTTCCATCAGGGTGGAACGGGTTTGGACTGTTCTGTGCAGAATCAATGAGAAGCAATGAGGACGCTCACTGTTTATGTCACATGTTCGGTTCCCATTAAAACTGGTACAAACACAGAGGGGGGTGGGATGGGGGGTCGCTGGAGAGCACCCAGGTGCTAAGAATCCTGAATGCTTCAGTTCTTTGAGATTAAACTAATAATGTGACTGTGCTGCTGATAGAAAGAATGTAAATATATTCTGGACCAGTACCGGCTCGGTACGGGATATTGGTTCTTGTGTTAATGTTGAAAAAAAAGAGCCTTAATGTTCTTAAACAGTCAAAAAGAAACGTGTAAATGAATGCGGGATAATGCACAATGACCCTGTGACTTCCTCCTGCCCACAGCTGCATGGGAAATATATACGTGTGTGTGTGTGTGTGTGTGTGTGTGTGTGTGTGTGTGTGTTACTCGGTTTGTGTTTCTCTGGGTGTGAGTGTGTGTGTTCTCCAGCCTCCATGCAGGTGTTGTGAGGTCACTTCCTGCCTGCCTGGCTTGTTTCTGTAGCAGTCCCAATTTCCTGTTCCAAACAGGAAGCAGGAAGAGCATCCCTGTCCAGCAGAGGTCAAAGGTAAAAGGTTTGAAGCATGGTGTGTGTGTGTGTGTGTGTGTGTGTGTGTGTGTGTGCCTTCTCATTCTTGTGGGGACATCATGCTGGCACCCACACAACTGATCATTACATTTTCAGGTGAAGAAGTTTTAAGGTCAGGTTTAAGCTTGAGTTTAGTTTTAGGATAAGGGTTAGGGTTACAGTTATGATTAGGGTACTAGTACTTCAGGGTATAATAAAAGGGTAAGTCAGAAAATTATTTTAAATCTATGTAATTACCACAAAATGAAGGAAAACAACTATCATTTTACTCTCATCTTACACAATCATGGCCAGTTATTTGGAACCCACTGTCTCATATTTCTACTCAGTGGCCAGTTTATGGGAAACACTAGCTTTAGCCACTTAGCTTTGTTTGTTTCTTTGTTTCTTTGTAATAAAACCAGCTGAGTTTGTCCAAATCAGTGTGAAATTACAACTAAACTATGCCTCAATTTATTACATTTTGTGAAAAATTTAAAAAGGCCTGTCATTGAATATCTGTACATCTCACTTCCTTGTTTGTGAAGCTTTATTTATTTCTAAGATTACAGTAATTTCACTGCTATAAATAAGAGTCCTAGTCAGGGGCCTGGTGTCAACAAGTTCTACAACCAGGAAATTGGCAAATAAAGAAAAAATCAGTGCGTCATTTTTTGGCTGTGTTTTTGTGAAGGCGTGTTCATGGTCATGTCCTGTCCTGTACATGCTCTTACTTCCTCTTTTGCCACCAGGTTTTCCTCTGTCTGTCAACGTAAGACATGAACTCCTCTACTTTACTCACATTGCTCAGCGGTTGAGTAACATATTCACATGCTGAGGCAGGCTTCTCTCTCTCTCTCTCTCTTTCTCTCTGTGTGTGCCTCATTTCCCATGTGATCCTATGGAAAATGTGTCATCTGTCAAACGACATTACCCTTCCTGTTCTTGGTGTTACAGTACATTTGTGTGTGTTATTCAGAGTTTAACAGCGGACAGAGTTATTGGTGGAAAACCAAAGCAAGGTCTAATTATTTATCTATTAAATCAATTGTTTCTCATTAATAAAGCAAGGCCCTCACTTTAGGCCATAACCCATACGTGTGAGAATGTAAAATGGCCATTTTTTGCTAGCACACCTATGGGAGTTCTAGTATTTTTAGCACTGAGCTAACATTGATGTGCATCAGTGTGTTTTGTCCAAACTACAATAAAGTAAAAACATGTGAACCCTCAAAAGACTCTTCATAAGTATAATCTGACGCTTGTAACAGGCATAAAATATAAATAATAATGTATATTTATGTAATAATAATAGCAGTTTTATCTGTATCACCTTAGTAAAACCTAATTAGGCTTTCACATTCAGATTGAATCATTGTCACTGAACTACAATGAAATGTTACTTGTAGTTATTGATTCATGTGTATCATTCTATTCATTTGTTTAATAATATTTGTTCATCTCTGTATCAGATTGATTAAACTCCTGATTTCTGTATTGGCTTGGCTACATTGCAAATGAGTGTAACCCTCAATGTACACAGACTTTATATAAAGGCTGATATGGTTTTTAAGAACATATTATTGATAAGGTCATGTGTAAAGGCCTAGAAGGCCCTGGCTGTTCCCCGCTGTGTCTGTAGGCAGGAGATTTTATTTATTATTATTTATTTTTGACAAAAGCTTATGGTTGGGTTTTTGTTACAGAGCCACACTTTACATAAGTTTGGTCCCACTTTATAGTGTCTCTAATAACTGTGTAGTTACACATGAACATCATATGCAACAACAATGTAATTACTGATGAATTAGTACCTGTTACAGATGGATTACAGTAGTAAAGCTTAAGTAATTACATATGTGTATCAACTTCAGTTTTGCCTTTTGTAATTACACTCATGTAATAACGTGTGTAATTACATTGTTAATCAGAATAGGACAAGATGGTTTGTTCCAGAAGCCATTTCTGGCTTATATATATATATATATATATATATATACGTGTGTGTGTGTGTGTGTGTGTGTGTGTGTATGCGATCCATATGACCAATAATGTTATGAATGAAGTACAGATGTGTGGGTGTAACTTCCCGTTTTTATTTCCTGATAGGAGGTGTAGGGGCCTTAGTCATGACAACAATAACATCAACATAAACAACAACAACAACAAACACCCCCTACTCCTTCCAGAAAGTAAAGAGGGTTCAATTGGATGCATACATGTGACCTCTGGTTTCACTTCCTCATGCGCTATTCCAGTTTATAACAAGCATTATCACAATATGCTGTGTTCTAATTTTACATCAGTGTGCTACAAGCTATTATACTGCCCTAGACTATATTTAAATTTTCAGGAAATCATGATGGTGCGTTGCTATGCCAACATTTGAATGTGTATCAAGCTGGGATTTTCTGAGTTTCTTTGTAGCTTACACCTTATTTCAGTAGATAAAGCCTTTATACAGTGTTGGAACATTGCTGTGAGGATTTGATATCATGTACAAGAGCACCACAAGGTCCAAGGCTGATGAGTGATTAGTTCTGTTTCACAGATACAATATAAATATATATTTTCCAAAATCTAATATTCCTTGTTTTGGAATAGAAGAGTTCAACGATGTGTTTCAGTTTGATTTGTAATGCTTTCTATACAGCTTCTGACATTCTAACCAATGAGAGAGCTCAGCTGGCAATTTCTACCTAGATACCACTGGGGATAATAACTTTCACAGTTTTCCATTGGAATGTTGAATCTTTTATCGCTGTTGTTTCTGATGTGAAAAACATCAATTGAAGTGATAAGGAGTATCTATCTTAGCTCAGACTGTTTTTTGAACGATGCTTAACACGTAGTAGCCAATCAAAACAGAGCCCTTTACATGTATCTCTTAAAGGTGTAGTAACAGAAAAGCCATTTTATTTGTCGGTAAAAAATGAACACAGATGTTATATTTAGTGTGTGGAAGATATAATACAATACAAATGTAAGATGGGAGTAATAGGCTTTATCCGAATGGCTTTATGCTAATTGGTAGCTTGTAACTGCTGGCTTGTATTCATTGTTTTCTGTATTATCTCGATCAAGCTTTTCCATGAAGGAATTCTTTTGGGAAGCCACATACACATTCCCAAGTATAAGCAATCCACCCACACCCAAAGCACTTAGCATGCCCTTTAATATCTGTTGTCCACACTTTACACTTCACAGCCTTTTAAACTCACTCCACATGAGCTGTTATCCGTGCCTGTCATCTATACTTAGGTATGACAAGAATGTGTGTGTGTGTGTGTGTGTGTGTGTGTGTGTGTGATACAATACATGGGCAGATATGTGTTCCTCCCTTTTGCACTAAGAGCTTCCACATATCTGGCAACCCAGGATCATGGTAAAGCATGTAATACACATGTTATTGCATCAACATGTCACATGTCTGTGCTACTAAAGCTTGAAATGCATGTCACATGTCCAGAGCCTGTCTGGAATAAATGGGTACAAGGCAGGAACAGACCCTGGGCACTTGTCCATTACTGACTCCAACCCAGAGCCTAAGCTCTAACCTCAACCATAACCCCAACAAATATGTGTATCCCACGCTGTAGGAGTGATACCAGGCTGCTTCTGGAAAGGCTTCATTGGAACGATGTTGAAACATGGCTGTGACGACATAATTGCATTCAGCCATGGGGACATTACTGAGGTCAGGTGATTGCATGATGAATAGTTCTGGAATGTAAACATCATTCCACATTATACCATAGGTGCTCTCACATCAGGGAACACTGTTCCACTGCTGCATGGTTCTAAAATCAAAAACTGGGGTGTTTGAATCACTCTTTGACTGCATTAATATACTATTTCCAACATTGTTTTATTAGAAATACTGGTCCCCACTGGTCCCTTTCAAACTTTGTGTTATACTTGGGTCATTCTCAGATTTGAAAGCAGATGATGAGGATGCAGTGATCAAAGCACTGACCCTATTGTTGTCAGTGATGCTGCAGCCATCTGAGTCTAGGGGTGCTAGTGAGCATAACGGGCCTTGTACGTACGGTTGACAGGGCGCACCCATCTCCCTTCATTTCTCCACTCATGGTGTTAGCTGGCACACGTGTCTCTCAGCTGATGTGACACATCTAGGCAGTTTACATTCTCCTGCAGTTGGTTAAGCTCTTCAGTGACATTGCATTAGCAGCAATTTGAAAAGAGATTGGTGGTTTATTGCAAGTGTCTCAAAGGAATCACATGCTCACCCACACTCTTCCAAGCCTGGTGACACTGTGTGTGATTACTGGAGACACACTGATAGGTAAAACTGTCAGTAACTAACAAGTGTTGAGAAAATTCTCTAAAATCTATTAGAGACATTGATACTAAACGTTTTAGAGTATTTCTAAAGAAAATCCCCTGAATGTATATTCACACATTCATTCATTGAGAAATGACTTAAACTCTATTTGTGTTTGAACTAAAATATCAGGATTAAAGCCTTAAGATTTGACCTTTGACCTCTGACCCACAGACATCTCAGACTTTCTCCTCACATTCCAGGAGATCCGGCAGATAAGAGAGAAATGTTAGAAATGTGTGCATTCTGTTAAAGACATGTAGCCTGTGGCTATAGAGATGTTCACATGATACAGCATCCCCTTTTATCTGCCCCACAAAACACCCCAAATCATCCCTTTAACTCTGGCTTTGTCTCACATGTGGCTGTTCTGGTCTTTACAGTGTGGAGACCGGTTCCTGAGCTAAACCCCTTTGGGTGTATACCCATTACTTTACTTTCCTTTGTCCTAAATAACTCATATATTATAAACTCATTAAAAGCAGCCAAGAAATTCCATGAACGGATTCTCAATTCTCAGATTTGAATGAATTACACGTACAGTATCATACGGAAACACTCAGTAAATATGTTAACAGGAAGCAAGTGTGTTTACATTGTATTTCTTCTTTTTTAAGTCGTGTATATTTATCTTGTAGCCTGTGCACGTACTTATATCATACACACTAAATTCATTTAAACATTTTATACAAAAATGAGTTAATTTATTATATCAAATAATTGTAATATGTTGCTGTACTCTTTTTTTTAATTATTACAAAGTAGAAGTCATAAATGAGCTATATCCATATCTTTACTTTAAAGTGCTACTGAAAACTTTGATTGTGTGTGTGTGTGTGTGTGTGTGTGCTCTTTTGGTCTTTCAAAATGTATAATACATTTTTTGTGTGTCATTTGCTTAAATACAAGCAAATAAAAGCAACAACATGTTTATATCATGTAATTACATAGTAACTACTTATGTAATTTCACAGTTACACAGAAGTATAAGCCCTAAACTGTTATTACTACAACTCCTAATCTACCATAATGTTTTACTCCATTGTAAAAATTGTTCTCCATTGTTCTTGAATTAGTGTGTGTGTGTTTGTGTGTCTGTGTGTGTGTGTGTGTGATTGGTGATTATGTGTATGTGTGTGTGCAAAGGAGGGGGTGCTCTGAGGCTGTTTAAACTGTCCCCTCTGATCTCTCCTGGGGGTGAGTTAACTGGCAGAGTCTGGACACCAGACGTGTATGCACACACACACACACACATTGAGTCTGATTAACGCTTAAGATTACTGCCTGGCTCCAACCTAACTGTCGTGTGTCAGAAAAGAGCTAATGCTGGGTGGTTGAAACATCCGCACTTAAACCCCAGATAGGTATGTGTGTGTGTGTGTGTGTGCATGTGTTTTCTTACATTTTCAGAACCTAAGAAAATATATCTACACATAAGAAATAGGTACATCACTATAACAACAATATATTGTCCTCGGTTTTGCACGATATTTAAACATATGTGTGTATACAAGCCTTGACTAAAGATAAACACAATAAACACACATTTTATTGTATTTGTACAACATACAACAAAATGATACCTCTGTATTTAAATCACATACACACTAGTGCACTGGGGCAGTGCATTCACCCCCAGAGATTAAACCTGAGAACTTCCAGTGCCCACCATTAGACCGTGGTGTGGTTTGGGGTATAAAGCCCTCAAAAACCCTTGATCTGTGGAGCAATGGAACTGTGTTCTTCTGGGTGATGGAGCACACTCCTGTACCTCCCACTGAAAACTACACTGTATTACAGTATACTGTACTAAATCATCAGTGTCTGACCTCACCAATGTCTAATGTTCTAAGGCTCAGTGCTACCAATAACTCACAGAAACGTTCCAACATGTATTGTAACCCCATTGAAAAAGAGTAGAGGTTTCTGCAGAAGAAAATCAATGAAACACAAATGTTTATTTAGTTTATTTACTGTACATGCCACTCAACGTGCGTTTGGATGCTTCATGAAATAAAAAGAGAAAGAGTCTTCTGAGGTCTGATATCACAGACTGAGTTACACTGACTCATTGGTCTGGAGTGTGTGTGTGTGTGTGTGTGTGTGTGTGTTTCTGCTGATTAAAAGATATAAGCTGAGTAAGACATTCCTGAAGGCCGTGTGGAATGACGTTTACATGTACAGTCATTCATAAACAGCATTCATATACAATTTCCCACATATTTGTCTGCAGACTCATGCAGGTCCCCTCAGGAGATAACAGCGTAACTTCACACAGTACTGCTCTGAGGCGGAAACCGATGTCAACAATATAGTTTTGTCAAAAATAGTTTAACAATGGTGCAGTGTGGTGGAATATTCAAATAGATTACAATACTTGTAATTATATACAGGTATACAGTATTAGAGCACACCTACTAATAATTGAATCAGGTGTTTTCTGTCAGTCCTGTTACAACAGATGTATAAAATCATGCATCTAGACTTGCAGTTGGCGAGGCTGTGAAAAAGTTTTAACATAACTTTTAATTGATTTCAAGCTTCTTGGTACTATAACACAATGCCACTGTTTTGAAATTTCATCCACACTAAACATTCCACAATCAGCTGTGAGTGCCATTATTTAAAAGTGGAAACATTTAGAAACCACAGCAACTCAGCTACAAAATGGCAGGAGCACAATAATCACAGAGCAGGAGTCGCAGAATGGCGCAGTGGATAAAAGTTGCCCGCAGCTGACTCGGTAACACCTTTGTGTGGCAAATCCTGACTGGCCTGAACACAGCCCTGACCTTAACCCAACTGAACACCTCTGGGATGAACTACAGTGAGGACATTTTGAGCCAGGCACTCTCATCCAACATAAGTGTGTAACCTCACATATTCCCACAAATGCATTACAATACTACAAAAAACAAAGGCTGTTATAGCTGCAAAGATGGTACCAACTCTCTGTATTAATAATTCAAATTCCTATGGATTTAGAATGGGATGTCATATATATATGAGCATTGTTTGCCTTGTAACTTGTCTGCTCACTAGAGGTGATTTAAAGTGTACAGGAGGATGTACAGAGGATATATGCAAATAATACCCAATTTATGTAAAGGACTTGGTCATCCATGTATTTTGGTATCTGTGGGAGTCCTGGAACCAATCCCCTTCTAAAAGTAAAAGTAGATATTCCATCCATCCATTATCTGTAACCGCTTATCCAATTTTAGGGTCGCGGGGGGTCCAGAGCCTACCTGGAATCATCGGGCGCAAGGCGGGAATACACCCTGGAGGGGACGCCAGTCCTTCACAGGGCAACACTGACACACACACACTCACACCTACGGACACTTTCGAGTCACCAATCCACCTGCAACGTGTGTTTTTGGACTGTGGGAGGAAACCGGAGAACCCGGAGGAAACCCACGCGGACACGGGGAGAACACACCAACTCCTCACAGACAGTCACCCGGAGCGGGAATCGAACCCACAACCTCCAGGTTCCTGGAGCTGTGTGACTGCGACACTACCTGCTGCGCCACCGTGCCGCCCTGTAGATATTCCAGTTTTTAATTTGTTGATCCATAAAAGCTTCATAGATTCACTAAAATCTGTAAAGATGCCGTCTGGTGTCCAGCTGGTCGCATTTCTATTTATAGTGCGTAGCTGGTTACAGAAAAAAATAACAGTGATAGCAAACCCGTGAAGAGTAGTGTACACACCCACACACACATATCATGCACACATAGCCACACACACATGCACATGCATATGTAACACATAAACATACACACACACACACATACCCACATGCTACATACACATACACACACAGCACCCCTGAGGAGATAAGAGTGTCTAACCCTTTTCTTCCTCCCAGGCCACCCCACACTGAGGCATGAAGCAGGCATGTGAGGGCACTTCCTGTTTCCTGTGTGATGAGTCATCACTCCGCAGTGACTTCCTGTGACCTCAGCAGAACTGAAGCAGAGGCCAAAAGTTTACACACACTTTCAGACTCAATATCTCACAACCCCACACTTTTCACGTCACCTTATGTTTATTTGGTCAAGTCCCTTAGAGCCTCTACATTGTTTACCTCAGAGTCACTTTAAAACTATCGACAAGAGCCAGATTTATCTCAGTGTTTATTTACTATATCAGATTTTCAGTGGGTGGCAACTTTACCTACACCATATTGAGTGTCTCTGTAAACTGTTTAAGGGGGTATTTCAGAAATTGTTGTAATGACATTTAGGAGATTCTGATTGGCCAGCTCCCAAATTAGGAGTGAGGACCTATTCGTGTGACTGTGTTTAAAGGCCCGGACATTTTTATCCCACTGGATACAATGGCATAATCCAAGCAACTCTGCCAAGACCTTGGAAAAAAGAATTGTGGATGTCTTTAAGTCTGTTTTCCTCTTTGGAGCAATTTCCAAACAGCTAAATATACCACAACCACCTGTGCAAACAATGGAGTGCCAATATAAAGACACTGTTACCAGTGTAAGACCCATGGTTGAAGGCGACAACAAAGGAACAGGTGAAGCAGCGACAAGTGTGTACATTACCATTACATTTCTGCAGCCTGAAAGGATGTCGTGCAAGAATGGAGCATAAATAAGCCAGAAATTTGCACATAAATCTGCACTAAAGGACAACAAGAATGCATTAAAACCAAGAAAATCAGTGAGCTGGACTGATACAGCATGTTCAAGCAAAGAGTCCAACAAACTGCACTGAAGTATACGAGTTCTTTGTAAACCCACGGGCCTCTCTGGTATATGTGAAGTGTTCTGACCCCAGAACAAATGGATTCTTAGATGGTGGACCACTCTGCTTCCAGAAATGTCCCTCCCAGGCCCCTCCCACAAATGTTTTAGTAACAGTTGCCATGTGAGATAAACATTATAGAAAACAATATAGTTATTTATATTTGTATATCTATATTTAGCATGGCTTTGTGATGGCTACCATTGCTAGGTTGGTCACATTCTACAGAACTTCAGCTGAAGTGTCATTAATGAGAAATTATAACACAAACAAATTATTAGAACTGGGCGATGGAGCCGTCCAAAATAAACAGAACAAAAACATCACGCAAATACATGACGAGTAAACAGCAGTTTCAAAGCCAGTGGTTCACGCTCCTCACAGACAGTCACCCGGAGGAATCCCACGCAGACACAGGGAGAACACACCACACTCCTCACAGACAGTCACCCGGAGGAAACCCACGCAGACACAGGGAGAACACACCACACTCCTACCTGGAATCATTGGGCGCAAGGCGGGAATACACCCTGGAGGGGGCGCCAGTCCTTCACAGGGCAACACACACACACACACACACACACACACTCACATTCACTCACACACTCACACCTACAGACACTTTTGAGTCGCCAATCCACCTACCAACATGTGCTTTTGGACTGTGGGAGAAACCGGAGCACCCGGAGGAAACCCACGCAGACACAGAGAGAACACACCACCCTCCTCACAGACAGTCACCCGGAGGAAACCCACACAGACACAGAGAGAACACACCACCCTCCTCACAGACAGTCACCCAGAGGAAACCCACGCAGACACAGAGAGAACACACAACACTCCTCACAGACAGTCACCCGGAGGAAACCCACGCAGACAGAGAGAGAACACACCAACTCCTCACAGACAGTCACCCGGAGGAAACCCACACAGACACAGGGAGAACACACCACGCTCCTCACAGACAGTCACCCGGAGGAAACCCACGCAGACACAGAGAGAACACAGCAACTCCTCACAGACAGTCACCCGGAGGAAACCCACACAGACACAGGGAGAACACACCACGCTCCTCACAGACAGTCACCCGGAGGAAACCCACGCAGACACAGGGAGAACACACCACGCTCCTCACAGACAGTCACCCGGAGGAAACCCACGCAGACACAGGGAGAACACACCACACTCCTCACAGACAGTCACCTGGAGGAAACCCACGCAGACACAGGGAGAACACACCACACTCCTCACAGACAGTCACCGGGAGGAAACCCACGCAGACACAGGGAGAACACACCACACTCCTCACAGACAGTCACCCGGAGGAAACCCACGCAGACACAGGGAGAACACACCACACTCCTCACAGACAGTCACCCGGAGGAAACCCACGCAGACACAGGGAGAACACACCACACTCCTCACAGACAGTCATTCGGAGCGGGAATCGAACTCACAACCTCCAGCTCCCTGGAGCTGTGTGACTGCGACAACTACCTGCTGCACCACCGTGCCGCCCCATTAGGTTTTTCCATCTCTTGTAAAGTTATTACTTAAATGACACATGTTTTAGGGAGTTGTTGTTTGGACACCTACAATATATTCACTACTGTTTAAGTCAGGGCTCCTTCGCTCATCTCAGTATGATCCCAGGTGACTGGGTGAGTGTGAGATGCTTCGTGATGGACTGGGCCTCTGTCCAGTGTGTGTTCCTGCCCTGAACCCAGTGATACTGAGAATGGCCCGTGTGTTGAAGGTGCTATTGCAAATAAACCTCTCTTGCTTTGAAAGGAATCACAACGCAGAAACACTGTTATTGATGTTTGTTTGTTTTCTGACCACTGCACCTGCTCTCCTGGACTGTCTGGTTTATAAAGCTAGCGTTTGAGTCTGTTTCCTATCCTTTGTCTGAGTAGAACTTCCTCACGTCTGGAGGAAGGAAGCCAGAGGGGAACTGGGTGAGTGTAACACATGTAAACGACAGGATGAGGAAAAGATGGGCTTTAAATCTTAAAGGGTATTTACAGACAGAGGATGGAGGGATGAAATCACAGAGGAGGAAGTGAGGGGAAAGATTTTTATTATTTTGTTTCTTTTTTTCATTAAAAAACTATCCAGAGACTGAATAGAGTTTGTTTTAGTGGATTTTACTGAGACAATGTCTACAGAAACACACTGTCTAGAATGGGACACTTTGGAGCAACTGCACATGAGTCTAACCTCACCACATCATAGATAGATAGATAGATAGATGAAAGAAAGAAAGAAAGAAAGAAAGAAAGAGCAAAGTGAGAGAGAGAGAGAGAGAGGGAGAGGAGAGAGAGAGAGAGAGAGAGAGAGAGAGAGAGAGAGAATGAGATGTAGATGTAGATGTTGGCCATCCCATAAAGCTCCTGATGTGCTGATGGTAGTTGAGGGTAATCTGCTTAAAGCGCAGATGTGTGTGTGTGTGTGTGTGTGTGTGTGTGTGTGTGTGTGTGTGTGTGTGTGTGTGTGTGTGTGTATGTATGTGTGTTTTTGTGTGTGTGTGTGTGTCTTCTTAAAGTGCAGACGAGGCTCTGTCTGTCTGTGTGTGTGTGTGTGTGTGTGAATGTATGTGTGTTTTTGTGTGTGTGTGTGTGTGTGTGTGTTTGTTTGTGTGTGTGTTTTTGTGTGTGTGTGTGTGTGTGTGTGTGTCTTCTTAAAGTGCAGACGAGGCTCTGTCTGCCTGTGTGTATGTGTGTGTGTGTGTGTGTATGTATGTGTGTTTTTGTGTGTGTGTGTGTTTTTGTGTGTGTGTATGTATGTGTGTATTTGTGTGTGTGTGTGTGTGTGTGTGCTCAAAGTGCAGACGAGGCTCTGTCTGCCTGTGTGTGTGTGTGTGTGTGTGTGTGTATGTATGTGTGTTTTTGTGTGTGTGTGTGTATGTATGTGTGTATTTGTGTGTGTGTGTGTGTGTGTGTGTTTTTGTGTGTGTGTGTGTATGTATGTGTGTATTTGTGTGTGTGTGTGTGTGTGTGTGTGTCTTCTTAAAGTGCAGACGAGGCTCTGTCTGCCTGTGTGTATGTGTGTGTGTGTGTATGTATGTGTGTTTTTGTGTGTGTGTGTGTTTTTGTGTGTGTGTATGTATGTGTGTATTTGTGTGTGTGTGTGTGTGTGTGTGCTCAAAGTGCAGACGAGGCTCTGTCTGCCTGTGTGTGTGTGTGTGTGTGTGTGTGTATGTATGTGTGTTTTTGTGTGTGTGTGTGTATGTATGTGTGTATTTGTGTGTGTGTGTGTGTGTGTGTGTTTTTGTGTGTGTGTGTGTGTATGTATGTGTGTATTTGTGTGTGTGTGTGTGTGTGTGTGTGTGTGTGCTTAAAGTGCAGACGAGGTTCTGTCTGTCTCTGTGTGTGTGTGTGTGTGTGTGTGTATGTATGTGTGATTTTTGTGTGTTTGTATGTGTGTGTGTGTGTGTGTGTGTGAGAATGTTTGTATGTGTGTGTTTGTGTGTGTGTGTGTGTGTGTGTGTGTGTGTTTGTTTATGTGTTAGTGTTTGTTTGTGTGTGTGTGTGTGTTTGTGTGTGTGTGTGTGTGTGTTTCTTTGTGTGTTTGTGTGAGTGTGTGTGTGTTTTT